>NW_006786109.1:521555-531874 GCF_000442215.2 Lipotes vexillifer
CGGTACGTGGGCCTCTCACTGCTGTGGCCTCCCCCGTTGCGGAGCACAGGCTCCGGACGCGCAGGCTCAGCGGCCATGGCTCACGGGCCCAGCCGCACCACGGCATGTGGGACCTTCCCAGACCGGGGCACGAACCCGTATCCCCTGCATGGGCAGACAGACTCTCAACCACTGCGCCACCAGGGAAGCCCCAGCCAGTTCCATATTTTAGCTCTAAAATGTTTAATACGTCCCAAACAAGAAACTGTAAGGTAACTTCAATATGTATGCCTATCAACGTTTACTCCAGCCTGGCTGGCACGGGAAGTGCTGAGATGGGTAAGAACAGTCCTCGTTTTGAACTGGCACAATGTTACAATCTCAGTGTTGGGCTGGCATTGCCCCTGTTTTAATTTTCTTAAGGCTGGAAGTTTGGAGAGCTCAGTCCAAGTGCTCCTGCCGTAAAATGAGGAGGCTGAACTTCAGGGGAGCGCCCACATTTGTTCACGTGGAAACTTTACTTCTCAGAAGAGAGCTTACACTTGAGTTGCAGTTGAAAAGCAGAAAAAGGCAGTGCTGCTGGGGGGGGGGAGAGGGAGGGGCACAGGACCACCTTCTGTCCACCAGGCCCACCCCTCCCTGGGCCCTGAAGGGTAAAAAGCTTGGGCCTGGATTATCATAGAGGGGCTCCAGCTGTGACAGCCCCTGAGCCCGCTAATAACCATAGCGACAAGGAGCACTTGGGGGCCCTCACCGTGTGCCAAGCACTATACCCAACACGTGACACGTACTATCTCACTTAATCTTTATAATGACCTTGTGACATTTCACTAAAAATGCCATGACAAGGCTTTCCTGGTGGTGCAGTGGTTGACAGTCTGCTTGCCAATGCAGGGGACACAGGCTCGAGCCCTGGTCTGGGAAGATCCCACATGCCGCGGAGCAGCTAGGCCCGTGAGCCACAACTGCTAAGCCTGCGCATCTGGAGCCTGTGCTCCGCAACAAGAGAGGCCGCGACAGTGAGAGGCCCGCGCACCGCGACGAAGAGTGGCCCCTGCTCGCCGCAACTAGAGAAAGCCCTTGCACAGAAATGAAGACCCAACATAGCCAAAAATAAATAAATAAAATTAAAAAAAAAAGATTCTCCTTGTAAAAAATAAATTAAAAAAATTAATTAATTAATTAAAATGCCATGACAGCCATATTCCAATATTCTGACGTTCGACTTCCTTCAACTAAACACATTTTCCAGGTAGCAGTAATCAAAGACAAAAAAAATAAAGCACCAAGGAACTGCCTCTTTTATAAATGAAGAAAGGAATACTTACCTCACAAGACTGATCTAAGGATTTAATGAGGGTATAAGGTCTCTAATAAAGAACCACAGGCATAGTAAGGAAATAATGTTTTTTTAAAAAGATCTATCAAAATTGTGCTCCATCTATAGCTACAGAATTCTAAGGGCTGGATTTATAGTTATTAAAAATTTCTACACTAGATTCCTGTGGACTAATGGTTCACTTCAAAAGCAGACACAAGCAAAAAGGCCAGCACAGAAGAATATATGTACTGTAAAATTTCATTTATGTGAAAGACTAGAAAAGATACAACTATAACTAATCCACAGTGGCAGGAAGCAGACCAGGGATCAATTGCCTAGGGGCTGGGCTATGGCAGGGGGCTGACTGGGGAGGGACCAGAGGAAACTTTCTAGGATGTTGGAAATGATCTATATCTTGACTGGGGTGGTGGTTACATAGGTGTATACGCTGAACTTATACTTTTATACTCACTGAACTTATACTTAAACTGGATGCATTTTGTTGTATGTAATCCCACCTTAATAAAGGTGATTGAGGGACTTCCCTGGTAGTCCAGTGGTTAAGACTTCGCCTTCCAATGCAGCGGGTGCATGTTCGATCCCTGGTTGGGGAGCTAAGATCGCACATGTCTCAGTGGCCAAAAAACCAAAACAAAAAACAGAAGAAATATTGTAACAAATTCAATAAAGACCAAAAAAAATGAAGGTGATTGAAAAAAAGTAGTTCCAAGAAAAAAAAAGCAAGTACAAAATTTCACAACCAAATATTTAACCAGATCTCTTTCCTCTTGCACGTTCTCAGTGGGACTGACCTACTATGTTGGTGTTGTGTCCCCCAAATATTCATATGTTGAAGCCCTAACTTCAGAATGGTGCCTCAGAAGGTGACCTTATTTGGAAATAGGGTCATTGAAGGTGTAATGAGTTTAGATGAGGTCAAACTGCAGTAGGGTGGGCCCTAAACCAGTATGACTGGTATCCTTAGAAGAAGGGAAAACTTGGACACAGGCAAGCACACAGGGAGAGCCCCATGTGAACACGAAAGCAGAGATCGGGGTGATGTGACTATACAGCCAAGGAACACCAAAGATTGCCAGCAAACCACCAGAAGCTAGAAGGCAAGATGCAACATTCTCCCATAGCCCTCAGGAGGAACCAGACCTGCCGATACCCACCTTATCTCGGACTTCTGGCCTCTAAAACTGTGAGATAATATATTTCTGCTGTTTAAGTCATTTAGTTTATGATGCTTTGCTATGGCAGCCCTAGGAAACTCAACTGTAATTTTCTCAAGTTTAATCAAATCTTGATGGCATCTATCCCCCAGACAAGAGTCCACCAGACTCTGCTGAACAGCAATCTGTGTGGGTCTCAGGAATAATAAAGGTTAGTGTTTTCTGAGCACTTACTATGTGCCACGTGCTTTACGTGAGTCAACTCATTGAATCTCTGCAATGACCCTAAAGTAAGAATTAATATAACACCATTTTCAGACAGAGAAACTGAGGTTTAGACAAGTTAAGTAATTTGGCCAAGTCACAAAGCCAGTAAGTGGCTGAGAACTAAAGGAGATTTCAAGCATCTCCCACAGCTTGTCCACTGCTCCTTGAATCAGAAAATACTAATGGTGGCTGATAGCCATGTGGGTATCTTTTGCAGTTTCTAAATTATTAAAGTTAAAATTATTTTAAATAGTACAAATAAATTTACAGAGATGCATTTTTTTTAAAGTTGCAAAAAAATTACAATTTCCCTGGTGACGTAGACTTGTGTTTCCCAAAATGTTATAAAAAGTAGTAGTGCTGGGCTTCCCTGGTGGCACAGTGGTTGAGAGTCTGCCTGCCGATGCAGGGGACACGGGTTCGTGCCCCGGTCCGGGAGGATCCCACATGCCGGGGAGCAGCTGGGCCCGTGAGCCATGGCCGCTGAGCCTGCGCGTCTGGAGCCTGTGCTCCGCAACGGGAGAGGCCACAACAGTGAGAGGCCCGCGTACCGCAAAAAAAAAAAAAAAAAAAGTAGTAGTGCTAGTTATCCCAGGTGGGGGAAGATAACGAGTTAATTCAAATAAATCTGGAAAACACTGAATTAAATAGGTGTCCTTACATAGGGTTTCAAGATGATGGCAATGTTCCCCCAAACGCACCTGACCTGGAAACCTTACTTTTTAGGAACCTATTGTAGAACCAGTGTTTCCCTTCATTTCCTCTGGGGAAAGTCCACTGCGTACAATGCCTTACTTTCTGTTCGAAATTGCTATGGGATTTGGCTATTACAAGGCTCGATTTTTTTTTTTTTTTGCGGTACGCGGGCCTCTCACTGTTGCGGCCTCTCCCGTTGCGGAGCAACAGGCTCCGGACGCGCAGGCCCAGCGGCCATGGCTCACGGACCCAGCCGCTCCGCGGCATGTGGGATCTTCCCGGACCGGGGCACGAACCCGCGTCCCCTGCATCGGCAGGCGGACTCTCAACCACTGCGCCACCAGGGAAGCCCTACAAGACTCGATTTTTGCATCCATCAAAGGAGGATAATAATGTTTTACGGTCACAACGGGTTGTTGTCGGGGTCATTATATAATAGACAGGAAAGGACATTAAAATATGAAAAATCATAAGCTTAAGGCAAGCCTTGAGCGGTTTTGTGAAAAATCTTACTTACCTGTATTTAACCCAGTTTGGAAAAAACATGGTGGGGAGATCTTCCTTTACCTACCGCTGATTCTTCTTTGCTAATTTAAGAAAAGCTGCCAGCAGACTGGCAAAGGCCATTTGTGGAAGAAGGAAAAAGGTTTAGGCGGTGGAACGGTGGCTGTGGCCCCACTCAGAACCACTCCCGCGCTCCGGGGTCTGCCCACTCTCACTGGAACCCAGCTGTAGCAGGGTGGTTCCAAGCAGGGAACAGAGTGGAAGCTGCAGTCCTGGAACACCTCGGCCGAACAGGATTTGAGGGCTTCAGGAGCTGCACTGGACACAACGCTGGGGGGCAGGGAGGCATTAACTCACGAGCTTCCCAGCTGTTACCTTGGTGGCTTCTAATGCCCCTAGGGGCCACCAGGAGATGAGGCGCTCACCCTAACATCTGTATGAGGACGCTGGTCCTCACCTGCACAAACTGCCTGCTTTCCAGCAGGGGGCCTGGGGACAGCTCCCAGGCCCACATCTCCACTTTCTCGTGGACCACATTTGCCTGCTATAGGTGTTAAGATGAAGGGACTCACAAGCAACTCAAACACTTTCAGGTTTTGGTGAGAGAGGGAAGAAAAGACTCCAAAAGATTCCCCAAGAGTATACATAACCAGAATATTCAAGGTTCTCTTTCATTTCCAAAACAATCTGTCTCTACAGATAGAATGAGCTCCATTGTACTGTACATATGATTTTAATTTTTTCCCTTAGCAATGATTTGTATTACTTACGTGAACCCCCAAATTCACTCGTGCTCAGGAATCAATATCCCAATGACATTATTCCATCTTCTTTCTATGTCGTCTTATTTTTCCCCAAACCTTTGAGTAGCTGCCATGCACCCAAACATTTAAGAAAGCACTACCTTTCAAGACACATATGGGATGCATGCAATCTATTTGAATATGCATATTAAATGGCTGAATCGTAAGAATTTGTAAGAAAATGTAACAGTGGCCGTCTCTAGGGAGGAAAGTGGGGAACCGGAAGTCAGGAGTAGGACGCAAGGCCATTTTTCATGGCGAATTTAAAACATATAATATGCTCATGTGTTAAATTATAAAACATTCTTTAAATTAAGAAAAGAATCTAAAGACACAAAACCACACATGGCCTTCCAGACTTATCTGTTAGAGCCACGGCTTTTACTCTTCCCCAAACAAAATGCCTTGATCTCACTGTTTACACGTACTGCCTGGATAAACTCTGCCCAGAAAGGCCCTCTGGAAAGAATGCTGAATATCAAAAGAGTTCATTTCCCTAAAAAAAAAATCCCTCTCCTATAAAACCCAGCCAATACCAGCCACTCTTCTCCAGAGCCGTCCTTTGATGAGACTGGCAAGGAGCAGAATTACCCAAACAACTTAAAAATCTTGGCTTATTTCCCACCAGGCATCTCTTTCTACCCATAAGGACTTTCCACAAGGCCTCCAGGGTTACGAGGAAGATTCGGCTAGCAAAACCTTTGCAGCTGGGTACTTCAGTGTGCCAGGCCTTGTGCCAAGCGGGGTACAGACACCCCTGCATGAGGCAGCGCTGCTAGTAAGCATCCCGGACAGATCACGTGCAGTTTAGAGGTCAATAACCTGCCTCAGGCCGCAGACACTGCACCAACGCGCGTGCGCTGGTCCGCTTTGCAATCTGCTTCGTCCCGTGCTAAATTCTGGGACATGATTACCCTGTATAAGCCGGTGCCCCTATCTCCCCACTGCCTCCAGTAAGGCCCAACCTACTGTCCACCTCATTCTCTTCTTGGCAACCCAGAATTAAACTAAACTAACCTGCACTTCCCAAAGATTTTCCAAAACTTTTGCACATGCTGTTCCCTCTGCCTGAAACACTCTTCCCAGGGTGGGTCTCTTTGTGCCCCATCTAAGTAGGCCCACGTGCCCATAACCACCTGTCATGTCCCCAGGGTTTCATGTTCTGTAGAACGTATCCGACTATATGCTACTATATTGCTACTATATCCCATTTTCTTGCTGTTACCTATTTCCCCTTTTTGTCTGTCTCACCCCCTAGACTACATAAGCTCAGGAGAGGCAGCGTCCTTGTCAGTCTGACGGACAGTTATCCTTTCCAGGGCCCACGCAGCACCTGCGGGTAGGTGTTTAAGCCTAGTTGAGAAATATGCAAACGATTTAGGTATCTCTAAGCTCCACCCCCCCATCCCCCCCAGGGCAGGGCCCTCCGTTTACACAATCCTGGACTCTGGAGACCAGTCTTTGAGAGCATTTTCCTCTGGGTGGGAAGAAAAAAAATCCAAGAATGCACATAATTGCGAGTTAGCCAAACGTGAGGAGAGACCAGCAAGGAAGCAGCCCTTCCTTGACACTTCTGGGCACCGGGGAGCGACTGGACAAGGGGGACCGTGCCTCACGTGCACGATGAACCTCCGGGGGGGGCCTCGATTCATGGGCTTCAGGAAATCCGGGGGGTACCTTCCAGCTCTATGAGGCTGTGGTCGACACCGGTGTTCCCAAACAGGGCACCGTGCATCTTCTTGCTTCTAAATAGTTCTGGGTGTTTTAGTGAGTATTAGAATATACAGCTAGCACATCAAACCTGTGATTTCATGTCACTTCCTGTCACTTGGGATGAGTGTGAAATAGTCAAGAGAAAATGCCAGGTAAACATGAACACTGGCGAAACGAGAAACATCAAAAGTCACAACGTCCCTGCATTGCGACGTCGGAGAAGCCATCCCCACTTTACAGCCCCACCCCGTCTCCTCCAAGGCATCCAGAGGGATGTTGGAAACTGAGGTGACCTGGGTAAAGCATTGGTAATGGAAACACACAATGTTAAGGATCAAGAAGCTTAACGCCCAGGGGGCTCTTCTCTGAAGCATTGCTATTTTCAGTCCAATTCTCCCTGCACGTTTTGGGATTTTTTCCCAACAGTTTTCAAACCGCTTAATTTACAATGACCAGTTTCCCTAGGCTTTAAAGCAACATATTTTCTGCACAAAGTAGCAAAAATGAGTAGAAAGCAGAGCCCTGAATGCTAATGCTTTAACACCCTAATCCCCAAACTACTTTTCTCCATCTCTTAAGGCCCCCGCTGCCAACACTGTTGCCACTACCTTTAAGAAGCCCTGCTTCTCTGCTTCTCCTCTGGCCCTTTAGGAACAGAAATCTACTCTGCAAGACTCAGGAGAGGCCCACAACACGTCCTCAGCTGGCTGCCCTGTGGTGGTTTGGGAGGGTCAAGGGCGCATCCCTCTGCCCTCCTGGCCACCCCGCAAAGAAACAGGGGAAAAAAAAAGTTTCCTTGAAATGTTAACTACAGAGAGCTTAAAAAGTAGGGCAGGGAATACTTGCAGAGAGGAGAATAAAGCCGGAATTAGATGTCATTGCTTTAAAATCATAATTCCAGGTCAAGGACTGAATTTTTCTTTTAGGTACAAAAGTACTCAAAACCCAGACAAAGCTGTTATTAAGGTTCTGTCAAGATCTTCAGAAGGAGCGACTGAAAATCTAATTGCTATGCTTACATGGAAGAAGATGGCTGCAAACAAGCCAACAAACACACATGGAAATAAATAGAGGGGAGGGTGGGATGAAGAGGCAGAGCACGGAGGATTTTTAGGGCAGTGAAACTACTCTGTATGATACTACCTGGTGGATGCCTGTCATTGGACATTTGCCAAAACCCATAAAATGTACAACACCAGGAATGAGCCCTAATGTACACTATGGAGTTTGGGTGCTCAGGAGGTGTCAGTGGAGGGTTACCAATTATAACAACGTACCATCAATAGTGGGGCAGGCTGTACTGTGTGGGACATGGTATCCGTGGGCACTCTCTGAATTTTCTGCTCTGTTTCCTTGGGCAACTAAAACTGCTCTAAAAAATAAAGTTTATCAATTAAAAAAAACAAATTTAAAAAATTACACTCGCTGCAAGTCACAGTAATTTTTCCCCCAGAAAAAAGCCAGCGAATGGAAGCCTGAAATCTAGAAAGTCTCTCTGCACATGCACAGTACTCGACATCAGTTCAAGTGATGCCAAAAAGCGCCCATCTTCATGCTATGAAACTTGAGACCCAGCATGTTCATTCCCGTGCAACTTGTTCGTTCCCTCCCTGGCTGAGAAACATTTTCGGGGAGTGTTCCTTTTTTTTTTTTTTTTTTTTTTTGCGGTACGCGGGCCTCTCACTGCTGTGGCCTCTCCCGTTGCGGAGCACAGGCTCCGGACGCGCAGGCTCAGCGGCCATGGCTCACGGGCCCAGCCGCTCCGCGGCATGTGGGATCTTCCCGGACCGGGGCCCGAACCCGCGTCCCCTGCATCGGCAGGCGGACTCTTAACCACTGCGCCACCGGGGAAGCCCGAGTGTTCCTATTTTATCTAGCTTTCCTTTTGGTAAAATGGGCCCCTACCTTGAATGTGATCCTCCACTTTGTCACTGACTCAATTAAAACACAAAGGATGCTCTCCGGTTGAATGAGGAACGCCCCTGAAGTGGGAGCCAGGATCTTTTACGACCAGGATCCCAGACTCCCTGGGGAGCACCCTGGGCCAGATGAAGGAGGAGGGGCTTTGAGGGCTGGCAGGGGAGCTGAGGTCGCAGTGTCATCTGCGTCTAACCTGGGCCAGTGTTTTCCTTCTGTGATTTTAGAAAAGTACATAAAATATTAACAAGACCACCCCAAACCAGCCACCTCATCTGTCCTCGGGGGACGCCCCCGCCCCCTCCTTCCTGCTATCGACTCCTCCCCATCAGCATGTAAACATGCGCATGTGTCTCCCATGTTAAAAATATATAAAATCCCCCACAAACTCGTCTCCAGCCCCAGCTCCCTCCAGCTCTCGCTCTCCTGACCCCTCTCCTGGACAGTCAAACCCGAAAACAGCCCAGCTGTTCCCCTTTCCTCGCCTCTCTTCCCTCCCTCGGGTCCCTCCATATGGCCTCTGCCCACTGCCCACCACCCCACAGAACTGCTCTGCAGAGAAGCCAGAGGATGTACACCGTGGTCTCATCTTACAGGCAATCTCAGCCGCATTGACAAAGCCCACTACTCCCTCTGGTCCCAATACACTACAACCTACCAGTGCCCTCCGCCCCCCTGGCTTTATGCCAGCAAGCCCCTTCTACCCAATATTCAAGTTTCTTAGGGCTCTCTTTTATTCTCCAGCTAGGATTTCTTTTTAAAGCAAAATAATCCACCCCAAGTGGCTTCAATTATCATCCACAAACTGGTGAACTTCCAAATATTATCCTCCAGACGACTTTTGCCAGACCTGTTTATCTACCTGCTTAGCCAACATTCCCCTCGGGTGTCCCAGAGCCTCTCAAATCCAACATCTACCAAGCAGAACTTACCATCTACCCCCAGGGCTCCCCCCGCCCGGGGCCCCTGTTTCAATATGTAGCACCACCATTCACCTGTCCATCACCTGAACTCCTGTCCCCCCCGACACCGACTTCCATGTCCTGTGGAGTACACCACCCATATGTTTCTGGGAACAATCTACTAATTCTCCCCCCTCCCGCTACTGCTATCTTAGTCCCTGGACACCGTCACCTCTCCCTTGCTCTAGTTCCTCTGCAATCCTAGGTCCACATCTCTCAACCAAAGAGAACTTGTTAACAAAACAAAACAAAACAAGGCAAATAAGTTGAATCCTGTCCTGCTTATAGTCCTTCCACAACTGCTTACAGCCCTTCCACAACTGCCCAGACCACAGATGAGGTTTGAAACCTTTAACACGGTCTAGATGTCACAGCGCTGGAGCCGAACCCTTCAGCTTTCTCTTTCACCCCTTCCCCATCACTCTATGCACAAAGCCCACAGACTTCCTTTCTGTTCTGGACTATTCTGGAATGAACCAGGCTCTTTCCCATCAGGGGTGTTTGCTCACACACCTCCCTGTGTCTACCACGTCGCTCAGATCAAACTCCTTCTTTCCTTCTCTGTTCTCTCCACACCCCCTTGAAGTGAAAACTAAGAGTAAAGGCCAAGGGAGAATAAGAACCAAGAGAAATAAGTAAGTTGAAAAAAAGCACCAAGAAGGAAAAACAGACAGTTTGGTTTATATCCCTTTATTAACTGTACTTTGCCCTCTCAGACAGTATTCTTTAAGTTTAAAAGGAAACGTAACCCAAGGACGTTGTGCCTAAACCAGAACAGATATAAGTTCTCAAATGGAATTAAATAACTGTGAGGGCACTGATTTTATTTTCTGTACCTGTGATCAATCAAAAGGCACCTGGAGTCCACGATCAAATCTCATAAAAGATAAATGGGACTTCCCTGGTGGCACAGTGGTTAAGAATCCGCCTGCCAGGGCTTCCCTGGTGGCGCAGTGGTTGAGAGTCCGCCTGCCGATGCAGG
>NW_006786109.1:532115-543494 GCF_000442215.2 Lipotes vexillifer
AAGGCCAAAAGGGGGGGGGGCCCCCTGTGAAAAAAAAAAAAAAAAAAAAAGAACCCGCCTGCCAATCCAGGGCACTCGGGTTCGATCCTGGGTCCAGGAAGATCCCACACGCCGCAGAGCAGCTAAGCCCGTGTGCCTCAACTACTGAGCCTGCGCTCTAGAGCCCTCGAGCCACAACTATTGAGCCCACGCACCACAACTACTGAAGCCCTCATGCCCTAGGGCCCGCATGCTGCAATTACTGAGCCCACGCGCCTCAACTATTGAAATCCCTGTGCTCTAGGGCATGTGCCGCAACTACTGAGCCCATATGCCGCAACTACTGGGGCCCATGTGCCACAACTACTGAGCCAACACACCACAACTACTGAGCCCACGTGCCGCAACTACTGAAGCCCCTGCGCTCTAGGGCCCATGTGCCGCAACTACTGAGCACACACGCCGCAACTACTGAAGTCTGTGCACTCTAGAGCCCGTGCTCTGCAACAAGAGAAGCCCATGCAATGAGAAGCCCGCACACGGCAATGAAGACCCAACGCAGCCAAAAATAAATAAAATTTAAAAAAAAAAAGAAAAAAATGGTATTAGTGACAATAGTCATTGATATTTCCTAATACAGTATATGATACATCCTAATATTGATAGAATTAACATAGGAGAGCAAGAAGAGGCAGAATAACCACAAAGGCCCAACGTAGACAACTGGACAGACAGACAAGCAAAAGGAACTCTTCTCCCTAAATCCAAATTATAACACTGACCCCCTAAAGTTGGAGTCCCCTAAGAATTCCGCAGTTGTGCACTGTCAACTCTGTAATTTGAGCAAATACTACACATTGGATGATTCTACGGAATCAAATGGATTCCTTTGTAAAAGGGTTTCTCTCAGTTGTTATGGGGTTGGAGGTTGAGCCAGGGAAAGGCAGAGGAGAAATGAGGGCTCTGGGGGAAAAAAGAAAGAAAGAAAAGAAAACCTGAGTAGGCCTGAGGTGGAGAGGTGAACACTAGTCCAGACCTAAAGCACAGAAGGGGCTGAAGGCCAGGTGTGGTGACCTAAGGGCAAGTCCATCTTCGTCTTGCCCCACCGTCATCCCCAGAGGGCACAACTCACCGACCAGACCTGCACCTCTACTAGGACAGCACGGCTACCACCACCGCATTTAACCCAGCTGCTGATTTATTTGGCTGTATGTGATCCCTGTCATGTGCTAAGAAATCAACAGAAGAGAACAAACTGCTTCTGCAGCATATGCAGGACAGAACTCGACTTAACCTTCAGGGCACTGTCTTAATCGTCTGAGCTTCAGAGCAGAGCACAGTGCCAGGCACACAGTAGGTGTGCCACACATATTTAAGGAAACTTTTTTTCCTTATGTGCCATTGGAGGAGCTTTTTATTTCTAACCTTCACAGCTGAAGAATCAGTTTTCATTTTTTCAAATGAGAGTAAAATATTTAGACCCGTTCTGCTCAAGGCTAGGAGGGCAAAGATTATAAATTCACCTTTATTGTTATTACAAAGTATTTTTATTCATTTCTACAAAGACTTTTGAGCACCTAAAATGTGCCAACCACTGTGCCAGGCACTGAGAATAGAGCAGTGAGAAAAGGAAGCAACGTCCCAGGAATGGTCCTTATGCAAAGGATCCAATGAATAAAAATCATGAAAATGTTAACTCTCACTTTTAAAAATATTCAACCATTAGTTTTTGAGAGGCTACTCTGCATACAGCAAATAAAAGAGAAAACAACCCTAAATCAGTAAGAAAATTTCAACCGCAGGTTGAGATTCATTAAATCAGATACACTACTTTATACATCACATTAAGTTGAATATTGTAGAAAAAGACATACATCCTTGAAACATAAATCCCAACTAGAAATGGCAACAGACACTAGAAAGTATACCAAGGTATGGTTAACGTTAAACAGCCTGACCCAGTAACAGAATTCACATCGAGGACAAATGAGGGCTCCAAAAGAGAATTCACTCAGTGTCTTTCAACTCCGATCTAATTTACAAACATTTGATTTGTAAAATTTTGATTTGCAGACATTTTTGCCAGGATGGAATCATAGGTTCTTAGGGCAGAAGGGATTCTCAAGATCACCTGACCAAGTATTCCGGTAATGCCTGTCTCATCAAGAAGGACCTCTCATAAATTGGTTTAGGTAAGTTAGACTAACACCCAGTGGGGTGACAGCAGTAACCAGCAGCCATGCCAGGTGATCTCACTCTCAAATGCTAATCCCACGATCCTTCAGCATCACAAATATGGACAAACAAGTGCCCACCCATGTTGATATTTTCTTTTGATTCCATCAATAATACCTTGGCTGCTTTCTAGTATAGGAGTGGGGAGAAAAGCACAGATTTTCTGACAGATATCCTCAGTGAGGCAGTGTGGGGAAGTGTGTCCCTGAGAGAAAGACCCCATTCCTTTGAAGGCATGGGAGGACCTTGCCCGGGATGGGAATCAACTGAATAAAGTCTGAAACTATCACATCGTAAGGGTTACACATAACCTAGCAAGTGAGAAGAGAGGGCTTTGTTGACCAGGCAGGAGAGTCTGAGCCTATGAATAAGGAGTGCTTCCTGACTCTGGATCAGATTCTGCTACCCATCTGTCTGGACTTCCGTATCCTCTCCCTGCCTAACAAGCTGAGGTGCTCAGATGTGCTGTCCACCCTGAGCTCTTAAGAAACAATACTAAGACCTGTTCTATACAGGTTACCGTCCTTCCCCTAACATTGGGTTGGCCAAAACGTGCGTTCGGGAAAAACCCGAACGCACGTTTTGGCCAACCCAATATTTTAGTTAGGGAAACTGTAAGTCTGATTTAAAAGTGCCCACCTGTACCTGGAAGAGTGGACAAGACCAGTCACGGGTCCATCTGCTCTGGGCTCATGCAGAGCCTCCTCTGGGATTAGGAGAGCCCCTGTGCTCAGTGTGTGTGGCCCACACCTCTGTGGGTGGGACCCAACTGATTTCAGTCACTTCAGTCTATTTCAATGATAGTTTTGTTGGTTTTAATGTCTGTCTCTCCCACTTGAATGTCAAGTCTATGAGAAATGAGACCTTCTGTCTTGTTCTTTACTGGGTCGTCTGTGACTGGCACATAGTAGGTACTCAATATTTGTTGATGGGAATCCCCTGGCAGTCCAGTGGTTAGGATTCTGCACTTTCGCTGCTGAGGGCCCGGGTCCAATCCCTGGTCAGGGAACTAAGATCCCACAAGCTGCGTGGCACAGTTAAAAAAAAAAAAATTAATATTTGTTGAATAAATGGTCAAGTGAGAGCCCTGGGATACGCCCTGCGTTTGCCATTTACTAACTGAACTTCCTGGGGCAAGCTACTTAATCTTTCTAGGGTACAAGATTGTTATGCGATTGGATCGAATCATGTATGCTGAGTATGTAAGGTAACAAGTTCCACACATATGTGTTAGCTACTGGATGGATCATGGGGACGAAATTCTTCAGGAATGAGATGTGTATCTTTAGTAAAGACAATGCATTGAAGGCTAATATTCTAATTATAATTCGTACTTCATGATGCAAATAATATTTACTGACTTCATTTCTAAACATGTTGGTATAAACTAAATTAAGACTAAAATGTGAAATATTTGATGATTTATGTCAGTTGAGCAAGCACTTTATTGCCACATTGGAAGAGAGTTAAAAGCATGACATAATCTCTCTCAAATTAGCACTTTGACACAAAGAGTGCCACTGTTCTATTTAATACATTGCCAGAAAGTTTCGTATTCTTTATTGTATCTGGATGAGATATTTTCTGGTTGTAAAGTGGCCATGAGAATGTTTTTAAAACTATTATTAAAAAAAACCAAAAAACAAAACCTGCAATTTATCATCTGGTTACATGTATTGTTTTTAATGATAAAAGTTTAAAGGATCTCAGCTGCATATTCTATACGATTAAGATATTTTGTTTATTCAAATCAATTTAGAATATACTTTACTGGAATCACGACACTCTAATGAAAATTATAAATAAAAAGAGATCAATTTCTATAAATTTATTGCTTATAATTAAAAGAAGTCAAATTGTGTATTTTTTAATGAGATGGATAATTTTATTGAACACTGAAGACATATTGTCAATACTTGTAAGTCATTTCAACTTTTTTCTAAGATCTACTTAAAAGGTAGTCCAAAATTAATCCGTTAAACATTTTACATATATTTAAATTATCCTCTTCATGGTATAAAGGAGAGAATAAAAGCTTGCAGATTTAATTTTATTTTTATACTTCAGTGAGTTATACACTGGCTCAAACAGGTATATCTAGAATTTAACACGCATTTTCCTCTTTTATTATTTGCCTTTTGGTTATTGTTATTTTGTTCTTATCATAGATGTGGGTCCTCCAGCTGGTTTCTTTGCATATTTCCATTCTTTCACCTGTGTTTATAAATATTTTGTGGGTTTTTTTTTTTTTTTTTTGGACCCACTGTCTTAGCTTTAAAAGAGAATATTGGGCTTCCCTGGTGGCGCAGTGGTTGGGAGTCCGCCTGCAGATGCGAGGGACGCGGGTTCGTGCCCCGGTCCGGGAGGATCCCACATGGTGTGGAGCGGCTAGGGCCGTGAGCCATGGCCGCTGAGCCATGGCCGCTGAGCCATGGCCGCTGAGCCTGTGCGTCTGGAGCCTGTGCTCCGCAACGGGAGAGGCCACAGCAGTGAGAGGCCCGCGTACCACAAGAAAAAAAAAAAGAGAGAGAGAGAATATTGAGGATCAGCTGGAAATTGTATACAATCCCTCTGCTTTTCCTCTAGCCTGTCAGCAAACTCTAACCAACTGAAATTTTTTAAAGCTGTCAGTTATTGAGCACTTACTATGGGCTTTTACCACTCACAACTGGAGTGCAGTCAGCCCTCCATATCCATGGGTTCTACATCCACATTTTCAACAAACCGCAGATCGAAAATATTGAAAAAATCATTCCAGAAACTTCCAAAAGGCAAAACTTGAATTTGCCATGCACCAGCAATTATTTACATAACATTTACACTGTATTTATAATAGTACTTGTGTTTATAACTATAACAATACATTGTATTTACAACTACTTACATGGCATTTATGTGGTATTATGTATTATAAGTAACCCAGAGATGACTTAATGTATAAGGGAGGGTGTGTGCAAATACTACACCGTTTTACATACGGGACTTGAACATCTGCAGGGGTCCTGGAACCAATTCTCCCAGGATACCGAGGAACAACTGGATTCCCATTCTTCCCATCTAACAGATGGGAAACTAAGTAACTTGCCCAAGGGTAATTCAGAGTTATTGTTCTCTTAGCTTTAACTTGGTCTACCCTTTGGTAAGTCTAATTAGAACTGACGGAGAATGCTGCGTTTGCTCCAAATGTCCAGTAAGCTTGGAGGTACCCCTCCCCTTTACTTTTCTGATCCTGTGCCTTTTCCCTGTCTCCTTTTTGCTCCCGTGTCACCGAGGTATCCTTGAAACCTTGTGTTATCTGCTGTCACCAGCAAAAAGGGCTACATGTCAGTGGTGCTCACTTCCCAGCGATGTTCCTGCAGGGAGAAGTTGGGTGGCCCCAGGTCGGCAGAGCCCGGGCAGCTCTCCTGTGCAGTCTGGGTGGGAGCTGGCAGCCAAGGGCCGCTGTGAGGGACAGCCTCCGTGGGCAGCCTGTCGTCCTGTGCCAAGAGGTACAGACTTGCCCCATGAAACGCCTTAGTATCATTAACATCTTCCATTTGGCGGGCACTTCACTGTCATTTTTATTGGTTCTTTTTTTACTAGCCATACCTGCATCAGAGCTGTGTTCACTTTTTGTTTTAATTAAGTGCTCTGGCTGAAGTGGGAAAGACTGAAGGCCTTGGGGAGCTGGTCTTCAACGGCCAACCAGTCAGGGATCAGACAGAACCGTGCAGCTTCCCGTGGGGGTCAGCCCTCAACCACTGCAAAAAGGGTTCCAGGAGCTTGGGCTTCACTGTAAGGAAAGATCCCCCAGTCAGTCTGGCTAGAGCTGTCAGCCACTGACGTCTGGAGCCTGTGCTGGGCCATTCTATTTCACCCTAATCCAGAATGTTCCCTTGGATTTTCCTGAAATACCAAAAGCATGAAAATCACATTAAGCCTCTTTTAGTTTTTAAAAGACACATCCATCTACATGCTTGTGCTTCAGGGTCCTTTTTTTCCCTTTCTTTCTTTAATGCCTAACTGCACTGCTTTTATAACTTCAGCTAGGGAATTCCCTGGCGGTCCAGTGGTTAGGGCTCTGTGCCCTCACTGCCGAGGGTGCGGGTTCAATCCCTGGTCGGGGAACGAGGATCCCACAAGCCACACAGTGCAGCCAAAGAAAAAACTTCAGCTATAACTGACAGCCGCCAAGGTAGCACTGTATAAGAGGCCTGGAGCTGGACTTGGAACTTCACTCCTCAGTGGTGAGGTGAACTTGAGAAACTGCCTAACCTCTCTGAGGGTCAGTTTTTCTCATCTGTAGGATGGGTATAATCACAGTTCCTCCCCTCCCCCTTCAGCTTGCTTATACTGTGTGTACCGAGTATCACAGGAGTTATCACACATCGGGGTTTATCTTTCAGGTTACTTGTCTGCCCCCTCCACGAGACTGAGTCCTCCAAGGACGAGGAATTTATCTATGTCGGCACCATCTATCTAACCCAGTACTGGACACTACAAAGGGCCCTGCAAAGCTTCGTTAGAATGAAGTCACATACAAGAAGTCACATACAAGAAAGCCATTTGCAAATCGTTAAGCACTATTCTCATGTACCTTAGTAATTGATTACTCATTGTATGGTCCCAGACTCAAGATGTGAAAGAAATACTGCTGGGTACCAAAGGAGCCAGGCTTTAGTAATTCAAAGAGCTGGAACTGAAATGTAAACTAGGACACAGTACCAGTTCTGAATTTCTTTGGGTTATTGCATAAATACTCAGTCTTAAAACACGTGGATTAACACAGGGTGAACATTTAGAGGGGCTGATATGGAGAGAGGTGTGGCAGCCTACTTCGTGCTGGGACATCTAAAATAGTATACTAAGGCCTTCCCAAGAGAGATCAATGTCACAGCAAGGAAAAGGCTTACATTTTGACAAGGCAAGATTTTATTTCTTCTGAGTTTTTACACTTTCTCTTCACACACTTTTAAGGCTTAAATGTTTAATCTTTCAGTTTGGTCGGGCCACCTTCAGTCCCATTTCTTAGAAAGTAGTACACACTGTTTACTGCCCAGGCTTTACTTGTGAACAGTCATTAGATGGTACAAGACCCTCGTCCTCTCCATTGGGTCCTCCTTCTGATTTGCCCCAGGTATTGCCACTGTCGTTTCTCCAGCATCTTCTCTTAACTATTTCTAAGTTATTCTTTACCTCCAAATTCCTGCCCTTGCACACAGTAAGTGCTCAATAAATGAATCCTATTTTCAGAGTTTTTCTGTATAGCAGTCTCCTTCATCTTGACTTTTCTCAGATCATCACTCACATCCCAAGAGGTGGTTCTAAAATACATCACTTGAGATAGTAGTTAAATGCTATGAATAGGATCTAGGATTCCATGATCCTCTTTTTTTTTTTTTTTTTTTGGCGGTACGCAGGCCTCTCACTGCTGTGGCCTCTCCCGTTGCGGAGCACAGGCTCCGGATGCGCAGGCTCAGCGGCCATGGCTCACGGGCCCAGCCGCTCCGCGGCATGTGGGATCTTCCCGGACCCGGTCACGAACCCGCATCCCCTGCATCGGCAGGCGGACTCTCAACCACTGCGCCACCAGGGAAGCCCTCTTCATAAGTTTAAAAACATAAACCTGAGAAACATACCTTGAACTTTACCACCCCACCAGTAAAATAATTCTGAAAATAGTGAAACCACCAGCACTATGAATATCCTACTGTTAATTATAAAAATTCAACGTGTGAATGAACACCACGTTGAGAAGAAAAGAGAATGAAGCTAGCATAATCCGTTTTCTAATATTCTCATTACACTTCTATTTAGGTCTGTGTGTTTCTGCAGCAACATGCTTTCCACTGTAAAATAAATTTTCTGCCAGTCTTTTTTTTTTTCTGGAGTAAAAAACAATGAGATATTTGTTCAAGATGGAAAGAAAATATCTAAAATCTATTTATATATAACTTTGTCAGAAAAAAATGTCACAAAATAGAAACCAACATTCCAGATGAGCGGGCTTAATGAAATTAATAGAATTATTAATTAAAGCTATTATTCATTTATTTAATATAATTCTCAAACCCACAAACTTATACTACTGGGAATGTGGTGGCTGAATACTGTGATTATTTGAAAGGCAGACTAAATTAGAGGTGACAGATCCCTGCATCATCACAGCAATCGTTTCTATTTTATACGAGTGCTCGCTTTGTCAAACTAAGAACAAGTCAGAAGAGGTCATTAACTGGTCAGCAATGCTGCATCAGAACGCCAACCAGTTACCCTGATTCTGCAGTCTATTCAAAGCATATATTAGTACACATCAACTTCAAGTAAAACTTCTACTGATTTTATATAGTCTCCAAGACAGAAGTCAAGAATTAGAAAATTTAAAAAAAAAAGAATTAGAAAATTATAATCCAATTATGCATTAGGGAAATGCAAACAATATAACAGAAGATCTAGCCAAATACAGGCCCTACTTCTAGAATACTGGAATTAAAATTTACGAAAGTCATTACAAAGAATAATGCTAGTTAAATGCCAATGAACTATTCTTACTCTTTTTATACGAAATGTACAAATTTCGGAGGGGGGGTGACAGTGGCAGCGGTGCCTCTTACTACCTTATGTAAAACACTTGAACATTCTCATCAATATTGCCATCATCTGTTTAATACTTCCAGTATGTTTTCTCAACGTCTGTTTACTTAAAGTTGTATGGAATGACATAACAAGCAATACAATCTGAATTACACCCCCCCAAAAAAATTTTACTAAACTCATTGCCATGACGACCTTCATGATGTTTTAAGAACCCCAGTATTATGACTGCTCCCCTAATCCCAAACCATTCCAAATAAAATTTACTCTTGTGAAAAGCTGTCAATCTCCTTGTAAGCCAACTTTTGTGAATCCCCTGGAGTTTGGGCAGCAATTATGCCCCTCAGAGAGTGCCTCCTACCCCCTCTAGCAATGGGAAGGGTCTGCAGAACAAACTTAGAAGAAGCTGTGGAGCTGAGTCTCAAAGAAAAGTAGAGGGGAGAAAAACCAGCGTTGGTGTAAAGCATCCACCTGGATGGGCTGTCTGAGGTGACAGTGAGAGGGAGGGGGCCTGGGTGAGCCACAGTGCCAGAGGCCTCCTGAGATTGCCCATCTCCTAGGAGACCAGAGCGGGAGCTACTGGCCCAAGGCAACAGACACCCCAGAAGGAGACACGGCAGAAAGGCCCCTGCACAGCACCTAGACGACCTATTCACAAGAGAAACAGTGAAGACGGAGACTGGGACTTTATCAGCAAGATCAGCCGTTTTTCATACGTCAAACATTCTGTGCTAAGATAATAAAATGATAGAAAATGTTCATCGAGCACTCCTGTTTTAAGCACTTCTTAAATAGTAATTCATTTAATGCTGACGACCCTAGGAGGTGAGTATGACCACTATCTCCACCTGACCCAGGAGGAAACTGAAGACCAGGTTGGTTCTGGGCAGAGCTGAGCTTTGGCCCTGGCAGTCAGGCCCTGGAGTCTACTCTTAACATGTTCTATGTGATGGGGCTTCTCAAAAGAGGCTGATACTGTCCCCAGACTCATCAGAGGCTGGGACCACACACAGCAAAATGGAAGCATGTTAAGCACTGGAGATATTCTTCTGTGTTCCCAATTTTTTTTTTTTGCTGTATTTTAACAAGTTCGCTCCCCTTAAGTTGCTCCAGGAAAGCACCTCAGGCAGTGATATGAATCTAATGTTGTATCATCTTCTCTTTAATGGTTTCTTTTATTTGAACAGTTAAGAATTTTGGAATCAACAGACCATGGATTTAAAAGCAGACTCTGAAATCTGACAGTTCTGGACTCAAATCCCAGCATAGTCACTAACCAGTTGTTGGACCTTCAGTAAATTAAGTCAACATCTATTAACAGACTCCTCCTTTGTAAAATGGAAATAATAACCATAACTCCTTGAAGGACTGTGTGAGGATTAAAGGAGACCAAGTAGCCCACTGCTCCTGAGCGATGCAGAGGCTGCCGGTCGGGGGACCACTTTAAAGCCCTCTGTTCGTCTTGGCTATTATTCATGATGACATTCCACTTCCTAACTACAGAGTCAGTTAGAGGCTGGGACAGTTGACATCAGACTCTTCAAGGAGGGAATCACGTTTGTCTCTGGACTGCAGCCTAGTAAAATGGAAGCCTCGGGGCCACACACTCCCTCCCTTCACTCCTGCGTGGATCTGGTCCAAATGTCCATTCCCTGACCCAGAACAGTGAAGAAGCCAGGATGGTGAAACAGTTGACCCGTGTAAGTTCCTTAAAAACCACATGGCAGGGCCTTCCCTGGCAGTCCAGTGGTTAAGACCACGCTTCCAATGCAGGGGGTGCGGGTTCGATCCCTGGTTGGGGAACTAAGATCTTGCCTGCCGCGCCGCAGCCAAAAACACCCCAAAACCAAAAACTACATGGCAAAAGCCACAGCAAGTTTAGGTATCAAAACTAATCCACAAGCGTAAGAAACGTGGTGGAAAGAGTCCTTATGGGATCCGGTGCTAAAAATAACAGTTCCCTTTGTCTCGTGTTAAGAGAGGAAGGATGGGGACTGAGTGGTAAGACCGTGGACTGAACCGGGTGAGTTACCCTGGACTGGGGACATGTAGTTAAAACTAGAAATTGATAATTACAAGCTTCCAAACTAGTCTTGACATTCGGTAACCCAATTATCACAAAGGAAGCAACACTTATCTCTGTCATTCTCCAGCATTCCTTTCCAAATTCCTCTTTCTTCCCAGAAGCCTACAGCCTAACCTCTCTTAAATCTGTCAGCCCTTTGTAGGTAGCACATTTTTGCCTCCTTCCTTACAGACCGGATCAAACCGCCCATCTGCCAGGGTTCACTGCCAGGTGATCAGGGGAAAGCGGTAATTCAGGGTGTGAAGGAGTCTAGACACTCCCAGGAAAGGCTTGCATTACAAAGATGAGTTTCAAATGTCTATACTCAGGTGGAGATGGGGCTGGTGATGGGGGAAAAACTGAGTGGCCCTGGATGGTGCCCGGGGCTTCCCTCCAAGGCCTCCCCAGGTTCCTGCAGTTTCCCAGGGTGCCATAAATGGACTCGACATAGGAGACCCTTACCGCCCCCCATCCCCGCTCCTTCACGCCTGTGGGACCTCCCTGTACTCCCCCCTACCCTCGCCCCC
>NW_006786109.1:543579-559384 GCF_000442215.2 Lipotes vexillifer
CCCATCCCCTCCCCCTTCGCTCCCCTCCCCCCCATATTAAAAACAACCAAACTAACTACCTGGAGGGCTCACAAGAGCTGAACTGTTTCCAGTTGCTGAACACAAATCACAAATCTCAGAAAGTAGTGCGTTTCCAGAAAAAGGAAGTTCCCACTGGGGTTTGCAAAGCTGCACAAGAGCAAACTGCTGTGACAAAAACTACAATTAAAGCTCAGACACTCTGGCCTTCCAATACTGGAAGATGGTTCCCACTTCCATTTGTTTTGAAAATTCTGTGACCCAAGGTGCGGACAAATTTAGGATAGGATGTGAATAAAATAAAATAAAAATCAGTCACAAAGGAAAGTTTGCTGTCAGATATAAATGGATCTTTTTTTTAAGGAAAAAAAGGCTCCGTCAGATTGTTATAGCATAAGCTGAAAGGAAGAAAGTCTGACAGTAAAGAAAAAAAAGTGTTTTTTCAGAATTACTGAAAACCTAAAACACGTCTAATTAGGTTGGGCCTCCTGTAGTCTGACAGGACGCGCTGGGGTCCAGTGTCTAGTTCACAGCCGTGGGCGCTAGGTAATATCCCCTCACATGCAGGTTCAATCTCAGCCCATAGGGGATATTAGCGAGATATCCTGAATGGCTTAAATGCTCATTTATTTCTAGACCATATAGAAGCTCAATCTCTGTTATAAAGACTCGACACCATTCAGAGACCATCCTCTCTTGAAAGAGAAGGCAAAGAGAAACTTTCACAGATCTGGAAACTCAAAGGGCCTAAAACTTGACACGTTCATCTGTTTCCCTTGTGATGTTCATGCATCAAACAGAGAATCACTTCAGCTTGGAAGCCCATCCTCTGCAAACCCTGACCGAGGGCAAAAACTGAATCCTGTTCCTCTTGGCAGTACTTAGCAGGTAGCAAGAGGTTCAGGTAACAATGGTTGAGCTGAGGGACTTCCCTGGCAGTCCAGTGGTTAAGACTCCTTGCTCCCACTGCAGGGGGCACGGTTCGATCCCTGGTCAGGGAACTAAGATCCTGCATGCACTGCAGTGCGGCCAAGAAAAACAACAACAAAAAACAATGGTTGAGTTGAATTCAGCTTCTTTAGAATATTACTAGTGTTAAATAAAAATGTTTATCAGCACAAGGTTTCAAATTCTAAAGCTCCATTTTCTTTCATTTTCATTTATCAAAGTCAATCAATCTCCCTTTTTGGACCAATTAATTCCCACTACCTATCCCCTATCTAAATTCTCCAAAGAAGTCTTTCAAATAGCATCCTGACTAATTGGTACAATGCAGTGAATGATCAATCAAGAGAAGTAAAATAGGTTCTAGAAATAAAAGTTCTAGATTACTAGTTTATGTCTGGTCCTAAGATTTTCAACATACGTAACCACAAAGCAACTCCTATATCGATTCTGCTTTTGAAGTGGCAGTGGAGATGCCAAAAGATAACTTGAAAGTGAACTTTTTATTAAATCACTGAAGTGGAGCTTTGGCCTAAATCAAGGTGAAAACCTAAGAGGTCTCACACACAACTCACAGCCCTATTTGAAGAAGGGGCTCTTCTTGCTTGAAATCCATCTACAATGACGAGAGGATGGCCTTATAGGTGACATTTGTTAGGGGAACCAGATTTTAAATCAGGGTTTACATTCGAGATGAATGGCATCCACTTTCTCCTTTGGTGGCAGATACTTCTTTTTCTATTTCCTGGATCAGATATGATAGATAGTGAGCTGACATACATAGTGAGCTTCATATCAATTTAAAATAATACACCTGAGTACTCACTGCAATATGAATATGCAAGAGTAAAACTACAGATTTCTTTCGTCACCTTTTAACCTTCTTTATTTTAATCTCGTTTTAATATTTAATGAGGCCAAAATCTTGCCAATGAGGCTACTTGCCAAGTGGAAAATGATTAGTTTATAAAGATTCCTGGTACCCAAGCCAAAATAGTAGGTGCTCAGTAATTGTTTCCTGAACGAATGAAAAAAGTTCCACACTTATGTTAATGCCATTTAGTTTCTTCACCAATTTGAACTTTCTGTAAAGGAGAGCAAACATTCCTGCATCAGAAAAAATAATACAGCCACAAAATATTATTAAAAATCAGGAAAATACCCATTTTAAACAAGGTGGTTAATCCTAATTGCTCCAGATAACCTATAATTGCCATAGCTGTTAAACACACTCTTCTGTCACGTTTACAGAAGTTTGATTCCATCTTTAAGAAAAAAAAAAAAAAAAGTGTATCCCTCCCGCCTAGTCTCCAAATTCAAAATAAGATTTTGGTGATAATTTCAATAATACATAAAATGCATGTTTTTTCTAGTAAGTAGATAGAATGAATATTCCTTCTCCCTTCCCACATGACAGCACCTGAATGAAGACTGGTTTCCCAAGTGCTATTAGTATCCGGCTTCTTCAAAGGCAAGGTCATGAACCACTGGGCGTGCCTCACAGGGAAGCTGCTCTAATTTTCAGCTTGGAGACTCTAAGGACAGACTCTGGCCCCTAGTGAAGTCGATGAAACAGAAACACTGGACGTGCACCACCAACCCCAGAATCTCTCCACTAATAGATTTCCTACTTACAGAATTCCTTAGAAGTATTTCTGGAAGTAATCTGGGTTAGGGTCAAGTAACTCCAGCTGAAGGCACCTTTGTCACAAGCTTACAAATGCTGCCAAGTATACTTTGGGGAGCCAATTCTCACAATTTTGTTTGGTACCGAGAAAGGTACAGTCCATAAAAACTTTAGCAACAAAACTATGATATTTAGAATCTAAACTCCAACTAGTATTCCTTTTTCTGTAAATGATAAAGACTAAAGTTACAGATCTCTATCATCCCATCTAGGCTGACGTAGTTGACTGAGGCAGGAAAAATGCTGCATTTTCATGCAAAGAGAACAGCTATGAAGAGGTAGGATATGGGATGTGCTAAGCCTTTAAATACCACATTATCTCCACCTGGGAGCTAGATGTTGTACTAGTAACTGGATCATCTTAAATCACAACAGCCTTGGGTGGGGAGGGGAGGGAACTAAAACCATCCCTTACTTTGAATACAGACCTTCAAGAGAATTCCTGAATGAACCAGTTAAGGTAACCAACACAACCACCAAGCCCTCCACCCACTCCAAAACCAACTAAAACCAGGCACTTCACATGGATAAAAACATCACAAATTCCATAATCTTCATTAATCCTTGAGTGCATTCATTTTTCAACCAGTCCCATAAGTGATACACTTATGAACACCCTCAAGAAGTAAAAACAGTAAATGCATTTATAGTAACAGGCTCTTCAATTTTTGGGAAACTTGCAATGTTACAAAAGAATCAAACATCAGGGTGGGACTGTGGCATCAAGTGGTCCTTAGTGGAATTCAGTGCCACTCCACTTGATGAGGATCTAGCCTGTATTAAAGTTAGACAGCCTATGTTTATAATTAAGTGATAATGACCGAAGTTCGAGGTACACAGGGCATTTCCTGGGGATTAATGACCAGCCAAAGGAGTTGCCGACCTAAAGCAAAGCCTCCGGCCAGTAACCCCAGCCAGTCATTAATCCCCAGGAAATGCCCTGAACCTCAACAGTGATTTTAGTAAATATAGGAGGAAAAAGCTTAATATCAGCTTTGTACTTAAATTAAACACCTGTTTCATACTTAGAATGCTCAGACTTCATAAAGTGAGTTCTACAGGAGCTACTAAAGAGTCCCCTTAAACTTCTTAACGCTGATAAAAAAAATGTTCACTCTAACATTAGTGAAAGAGGGCAACTTTTTGTAGTGCTTTAACTGCAAGAGACTTAGCTACGATACTGTTTGAGAGGCATAACGATAACATAACCAACATATGGGCCCTCAAATCTACATTTAACCTGGGAGTTACCTGACAATCACTCAAGAATAAAAGAATCAGTGTTCAGGTTTACAGAAACGATTGATCTCACTCAGTTAAAATGAAACACTGTGACAGAGTGACTGCAATTCTTAGAACAAAACCAAACCAACTAAACAAACCCCCCTAATCTTTCGTGGATCTTATGTCATTATCCTATGTGACACTGGTGTCAAGAAACCAGCAGACAAATGCCAGGGGACAAAGTGCTTCATTGTTAAATTCAAGCAGATAGATACTTTAATAAACTCTCTTAGGCTTTTAACTCTTAATTAATCAGGTGCTACTTGAAACCAGGACATTTTAAGGGTTTTTACTTTATCAGAAGAATGTGATCGTTTATTTCTGCTTTCAAAGAAAAAGCAAACCCAAATTCTCCAAAGAGAAAGAACTCTCCTGTCCATCCTTACAACGCCCTAGAACCACCTCCTGGTCTGTCAGAAACTACTGTGCACACTACAAGTGCAGAAAGACACGTAGCCTCTGGTCTCGTGTATTTTAGAGAACTTTGGTGTTTATAGTATCTTTCACAGCCCTTTTCTCCGTTGGCCTTGAGGCTTGCTGATTAGCAAGTAAAGGTTTGAAAGGGTCAGTGTGTCCAGAACTGGAATTTCCACTTTGGAAAAAGCACAGGGGTACCTGACATCTGTTCCTTGAAAGGCCTGCACTACACCTCCAAACTTAGAGCTGAAATTCCTACTTCTGCTTGATGGCAGGGAGGGCAAAGCTGTAACACCCCCAGTGGCTACTCCTGCCTGGAAAATAGAGCAGAGTCCCCAAAGACCTCTGCTTTCTGGCTCCTACAGCACAGTACCCAAAAGATGAATATAGTTTTAATAATATGAATATATTCCTCCAGGAAAAATAATAAGACAAGCATCCAATCGAATCCCCAATCTCCACCCAGAATTCTAAGTGCTTAGAAATAAATAATTTTTGTGTGAAAACAGTTTCCTTATCTTTGTTGAGGATACTGAAGTCCAGAGAGGTGAACTGACTTGCCCAAGGTGGCTCAGCTTCTGGGCTAGCACTCTTACTTTGGTGTTCTTTCCACTCTACTGTGTTGTTATCTCAGTAGTCTCTCTTCCCACCACTTAACTGCCCCCTAGACAGAGAGCTCCATGGTGCTAGGAAAGACAGCAATGTTTCAGTGCCCACTCTGCTGGGCACCATGGGGGCACACTCCAGCTGGGAGACTGGCTGGCAGTGGAGATACTACCTTTCCATAACTTTAACAAGTGACTTTAGTTTATGAAAACTACATCCCAAATGTTGCTTTATATTCAACTACACCTTACGGTACAAACTGGCACTCAACCGCCAGTCTCTCCAAAACCCACCCCTTTACAGTAAGTAGGATTGGCATGTTTTCTTTTTAAATAATTTATAACTTTTTCTACCTTCATAAGTTAGGGCGAATATGTAATACAGTATTTTAATGGTTACTTTATTCAAAGATATTTTAAGTAACTGCTTCATTTATATGCACAGTATTCCTGCACTCTTTGCCTTATAAACTCAGGCATTCAGTGGAGAGAGGCTGCGAGGGTTGAGCTGACCCTTTTGTTCTGAGAACTTTGACGTTTTCAGCGTTACTGCGCAGCAGGGATTGTTTGGTAGCTTGCCCTCCCACAGCCTTTAAGGTTAGGTGTAAACTGTCCTGAAAAGCATCAAGAGAGTTAAGCTTCTAAGGGTGAAATCAAATCCGGCTCAGCATACTTGCTACTTTGAAAAACTTCCCCCCAACCCAGACCTGAGTTAGCACAAGTTAGTCTCAAAGTGGTACCAGAGAAACATTTCATGCATAGAGTTTGGTTTGGTTACCTGGGTGGGGGAAACAATAGCAGGTGAAACTACTGTGGGAGAATTGGTGCTTCTGTGCCCATTGGCTTCTGGAAGAAGAGGCAGGGGGTCGTGTTTCACGGAAACCACCACCACCGCATCCACAGGCTCCGAGGAGGGGCGGATACAAAGTCTTTTAGGGGAAGAGGGGCCGCAGATTTCCCCCGACCCGAACACGGACTCGTACAGGGCGCGCTTGGGCGCAGCCTCCGATTTCACGTCGGGCCCGACCTGGCTGTCTCTGGGGAGGATATAGGTGTTCCCCAGCGAGGGCGGCTGGGGGCGGTGGTGGTGAGAGGGATGGGTGGGGGGATGGGGGGAGTGGTGGCGAGCCGCCCCGTTCAGAGCCTCGGCGTAGCAGCCCTGCGGGGCGGGCGAGCCCAGTTTGGTGCCGATGCCCGCGATGCTGTTGAGCGTGGCGATGGAGACGGCGCCGATGCAGTGGTTGGTGTAGGTCTTGGAGAGCTTGGCCGCCTTGGACAGCATCTGCATCCTGGTGCCCAGCAAGTTCTTGCCGATGGCTTTATTCTCGTACCAGGTCACATCGCCCTCGCTGCAGTGGTCCCGGGGCCGCTGGAAGAACGCCTTGCAGAGGGGGTTGCGCTTCGACAGGTACTTGACGAAGCTGGCGTAGGGGCAGAACTCGGTGCCTGTCTCGTACATGCGCGGCAAGTTCTCCTCGTCGCTGCTCTCGGCGCGCTTCTTGCTCCACGACGACGAGCGCGACTTGTGGTAGGGCCCGAGGGACTTGAAGTAGACGAACTTGCGGCCGTCCTCGTCCATGGCCAGCCCGAAGGAGTCCTCCTCCAGCTCGCGCTGGTTCTCGCGGCCGCGCGTGCAGAAGTACATGCACGTCTCGAACCAGACCTTGTTGAGCAGCCCGAAGGGCGTGTTGGTGCTGAAGACGCTGGAGGTGTAGAGCTTGCGCAGGTCGGCGCGCGTGATGGCTTGCTTCTGCACCACCGGCCCGGCGCCCTGCTCCTCGAGCTTGCGGATGACCGCGGCCAGCGTCAGGTTAGCGCTGCGCAGCTCCGGGTCCTTGGTGAGGTCGAGCGTGCGGCAGTACGGGGGCTCGTTGAGGTAGCGGTTGAGGGAGCTGCGGATGCTTATGAGCGACGACTTGCTGTAGAGCTGGCCGCTCTTGGAGCGGGCCTCGGCGTAGAAGGAGCGCAGCACGCGGCACAGCGCCCCCTTGTCCATGGTCTCGAAGTCCGGGCTCTGCGCCTTCTCGCTCAGGTACTCCCGGAAGATGCGCACGGCGTAGCGGGTGGCCAGCCGGGTGTTCTCGCTCAGCCGGGCCCGCTCGGGGCGCTGCAGCACGTCGGGGTCCAGCTCGGCGCCGTCCCCAGGCGGCCCGCCGCGGGCCCGGGGCGCCAGCAGCCGCGGCGGCGCCTCGGGCTCCAGCGCGGCGCTCTGGTCCATATTGATCATATGGACCGGCTCCGGCTCCAGCTCCTCCCCGGCCGAGTCCTCGGGCTCCAGGGGCTCGTCCCAGTCCAGACCCATCTCTTCCTCCTCCTCTTCCTCCTCCTCCTCCTCCTCCAGCCCCCCACCTCCGTCCTCCTCCTCGTCCCCCGTTATCTGCACCTCCTGGATCTCGTCCTCCTCCTCCTCTTCCTCCTCCTCCTCGCCCGCGCTGCAGTAGTGCGGGCGGCCGTGGCGGCGGCCTCGGCCCCCCGCACCGCGCTCGCCCTCGCCCCGCTCCCCATTGTTCTCGGCGGCGGCGGCGGCGCTGGCGCTGCCGCCCGCGCTGGTGTTACAGTCCCCGCTGCCAGGCATTCTCGCCATATTGCCGTCTCTCTGCCAGTCCTCGGGCAGGGCGCATGCGCTATATTGGACCGCAGCGCTGAGAGCTTTTGTGTTTAATGACCTTCAGCTACCGGGAGGCAAAGCCGGGCTCTTAAAGGAGCCGCGCTCCAATTGTCAGTTCGGAGCGCTGCTCCGGAGGGGCAGCGGCGCGCAGGGGATGGAGGGGTAGGGAGGCGGGGGGTAAATTGGACAGGGAGAGCGTAAGGACCGAGGCTGGCTGGACCCTCTTCCTCCCCCACCTCTCTCCCCACTCCGAAGAAAACTTTGAAGGGAAAAAAAGGAAGGGGAGGGAGAGCTGTCGGCGGGGGTGAAACACTCCCAACTTACCCTCTGGCTGAGTGGCGCACGGGCCCGGGCGAGAGAGAGAGGGAGGGCCGGCGGGAGGGAGGGGCGGTCTCGCTTCTCTAAGTAATGCCCGAGGAGCAGTGCCCCTTCCACCGCCCCCTCATTGCCCCCCGGAGCCGGGGGTTCCGGGAGGCGGCAGCACCCGGTGGGCCGCGGATGCTACTTCGAGAAGCCTGTGTCTGGGGCCGCCCGGAGCGGAGCGGAGCAGGCAGGTTAATGAGTAGGGTGGAGGAGGCACGGCGGGGCCCCGCACCCTCTCTGCGCCCGCGGCCAGGGCGCAGCGGGCGAGGCTTGGGAGCGGGATGGGGCTGCCGGCAGCGGCGACTCCCCCACCTACTTGCTGCGGGCGAGGCGCGGGGGCCTGCGGCCAGCCGCAAGGCTCCCAGCTCCCTTTCTGACTCTTGCAAAGGAGCAAAACACGCCCCACGTCAGCCTCATCCCTTTTGACTTTTCCAACAGCCACTTTTAAGCTGTCATTAAAGACCGGGGGCGCTCCCCGTAGGTCTGGGGCAAGTCCGCGCCGGTCCAGTCAGCCTGGGGAAGGAGCGAGGAAGAAAGACTGGGAGGGGCGGGGGGGAGGGGAGACGCGGGAAGAGGCGCTGGGGACCCCAGGGACCCCTCCCCACTCGCCCAGGCCACCGCCCTCCTGCCTCGGAGCAAACTGACACAACTCCCTCCGGCGAGGCGCTCCACCTAGTTGGAGCGAGCAATGCCGGTCCCTAAGATCCGTCGGGCAGGAGGGCGGAAAAAGTGAACTTGGGTCTCGGCCGCCCCCGCCGCCGCCACAATTCCGGCAATTGGGATCCCGAGCGTGCTCTAGTTCCAAGTTTGCCAACTGCCGTTCGTTTGCCCTCAGGGCTGCGCTGCCTTCGGCGCGCGGGGGCGGGCACCTCCGAAACTGGAAAGGCGGCCAAAGAGCTCGCCCGGGTCCCGCTTTCCCATCGGAGACACTGTCCCACTTCCAGCCAAAGGCCCGCCCCCGGCGCGCCCAGGCTCCGGGCACGTCCTCGTCACCGCCTCCAGGTCTCCCAGGGGCAGCGCCCCCAGAGCCTCCGGAGGCCTCGACTGATTTCTTTGGACGTACAGCCACGGCCACCTACGGATTTCGCCCTGTATTCTAACTTTCTCCTCCTCGGGCAGCCTGAGTGTCCCCCCGGCGCGCTAGTCAACTCCGAGTCCCAGGGGCTAGGGGAACCTACGGAGTCAGGTACCAGCAGCGCGCGGCCCAAGCCGGCCAGCCTGTGAGGCTGCCTCGCCAGCTCCTCGAGGGCGTCCTCGGATTTCCTTCCGAGTCCGAGTTCTCAGCAGTTCCGCTGTGAGAGTCTTGTCAATTGCCGGTCCCCCGAGGACCCCCTCTCCCCGGGGCCTTCTGTCTTGCTTTCAGGGCAGTTTATAATTTTGCGCATCAAAAGTAACCCATCTGTCCATTTGTAAGAAGGAAGGAAGGGAGGGAGGAAGGAAGGAAGGGAGGAAGGGAGGAAGGAAGGGAAGAAGACTAGGTCTCTGGGCCGCATGGGCGTCTAAGTGGGAGTTGACTGTCTCCCCAGCGATGAGTCCTCGCTCTCCGTGTTCCTCCTCGGCCCTGGACGTTGCCGAGCTTTGGGGAAACCGCGCCAGGTGTGAACAAGTTAGAGCAAGTCCCTGCCTCGCGGGCCCTCTCCCGCTCTTCGGGGAAACACACACACACACACAGAGAGAGAGAGAGAGAGAGAGAGAGAGAAAGAGAGAGAGAGGGAGAGAGGCTCTCATCCGTCCTCCTCTCCTCAGAGAACCGTCTCGGGACGCGAGGAATCCGGAGGTGGCATTCCTCGGGAATCGTCCCGGAGGTGCGGCCCGCTTTGTTCAAAATACATTGTCCCCCGGAAATGTGTAGAAATGAGCCCAAGGCAGTAGGCAGCTAAGTTAGTCGCATACGCGGGCCCGCTCACACGAGTTGGCACACACCCGTAGCACCGGCTACTTCCGGAAGCCTCTTTGTCCCGGGATGTTCCCAGGTTTTTGGGCCGCCGGAACTCTCCGGCGGGGCATTTCAGCGGTTCTGAGAATTCAGGTGGGCGCCCGGCAAGTTACCTACCAGGGGCTGCTCCCCGGCGGGCCTCACCAACGACGCAGTGAACCTAGGGCCCGCGTTGGCTCGGGGCTGCGCTCCCGGCTCGGCCTGGGGACTTGGACCCACATTCCAGTCCAGGAGCGAAGCCGCTTCCCAGGTCTCCCCACTTCTGCAGGCGGCGGGGGTCCCCCGCTCCCTCCTCCCCGATTTCCCTCCCTGCTGGGCGAGCTGCTTTGAATTGCTTGCAATTTGCCGAAGGCAGTGTGCTGGGTTGGACGCTCCGGGAAACAAAGCAACCAAAAACAGCTCGCAGTTGACGTCAACTTATTTCCAGGAAAGAAAATGGTTTTGTGCTCCCAGGACAAACCTCCCCCCCCTTCCCCCTCAGGGCAGGTCTCTACTGGCAAAAGCCAGGGGGCGGGGTTGGGGAAAAGCAGAACCAAAAAACCCCAAGCACAAATAACTTTTTAACGGAGTTGGAAAAACAGCAGCTTCAGATGTTGCCTGGATATTTTGCAAACAACGGGCAGGACCCCCGCTAATATTAGATACGAAAAAACGCACCTTGGGAAGTACGCCTTGACTGATTATCGGGCGACTGTGAATCTGCTTCGTGGCACCAGCTCCTGAAACGCTACCAGAATTCTCGCCCCGTAATGATATTTCATCAAATATTGGAAAAGATCTCTTCAGGTTAGTACCTACAATATTTACCAGGAAGAACACCCAGGGAAACCAAGCAATTATAAACCTGTTCACCTCCCCCTCAAACACACACACACACCAACGCTCCCCACCCAAAAGTTGCTTAATTTTTAAAACCCAATAACACAGAATTACAGTTGAGTTCATACAGGAGTTCAATTCCAGCTTTAATAAATGGTTCCTTAAAAACATCCTGTGGTTCCACACACTCAATTCCAAACTGACAGAATCAAAAGAGCTTTCTTCTAATTATTTTGGTAGACAGGCAACATTGGTTATCTTCTGCCTATCAGCCCAGCCTGATTCATCCACTTCGATGAAGTCCCTTTAGCTCGCCACTTGAAACTGACAGCTGTCCCTCACTCCTTTGCAAGGACAGTTATTTCTTGTGTAGAATAGCTTCTGCACATATAAAACACATACCTTCTTTATATAAAAATGATCCCAGTACTCTATGGCACACTGATTGCAATGATGTAACTGTCAGAACCCTTTACTGTAAGCGACCCTAAGAGGTTTACAACTTCCAACAATATGCTCCACATTTTTTGTCTCTTTCATTATCATTATAAAGTACCATCCGTGCTTCTCCATTTCTAAGATTACTTGAAAGTAGTGACACGGTTATTTTGGAAGGAAAAACTCCAAATGTTTTTTCCTCATTTTATAACCCCCCCTACTTACTCCCATTCAGTTCACACTTTATGAAAGGTTACGCCATAAAGGAGCAAATTCAGCTCTTCCTCCTCTTTGATTGCAGCCTTCTGACCTCATCTGTTACATAATTGATGTAGTTGCTTTTGACGTTTCCTCTCCCAAACCGATATACCTGTGTAGTTTAGGCTGGTGCCGGGGACGTGGTGAACACTCCAGTTGTTTTTCATGAATGAATGCCTGAACAGGATCTGTGTTTAGTTAACCCCTATTTTAAGGAAGAAACATGTGGGGGGAAAATCAGAAATATCAAGCATCTGAACTTCTATATTAAAAAAAGTTCGTAGGATGAAAAGTAACTATAAGGCAGCATTACTGTTTGCAGTAACGTTTACAAGTTAAAATGAATGTAATGCCTGCTTTGGTTTAATATTTTCCTGCCATTAGTTCCCTCTCTAGAGGACCACATTATAGGAAGTTATTGGAGGAGCAAGGGACCAGGGAAGGGAGGTAGCTTTGTATCAAGAGATGAGAGTTGGGGAGGATTTAGATGGATAAATTCAAGAAATCTTGTGGGCTCTTGAGGGCAGAGGCCAGAAAAAGCATTGAGTTCATCGTCTAAGTCATGTTTTAGTTCATCACTGTTTTTAGTTCGTCACTTTTAAGTCATGCTTTCTTGATTTGATTACTAAAAGATTCATAAAGAACTCTGGAGGTTAAATATGAATTCAGATTGAGGCTGTTTTGACATGTCTGTTTCAGAGGATTCCTACTAAATTCTGTTGAATTTAATCGAAGATCGTCTTGAGTAATGTGTTTTTTTTTGAACTCAGATGAAAATAGAACCCATGTAATCTAACTCTACGAGGCGGAAGAAAACTCCATAGGAGCAGAAACTGTGTCTTGTTTATCAGTTCAACTCTGGTTCATTGCCAGTACAGTTCCTTCACATATTTTAGCAGAGTGGCAGGTACATAGTAGACACTCAGTAAACATACAAATATTTATGTGTGGGGAGAGAGCTAACCCTCACAAAAGGTCATGGAGCAGAGTGCTTAAAAATTGCATCTTTGAGTTTGAATCCTAATTTGGCCTTACCAGCTGCCCTCATTATTTTATTATCTTGGATTATAATAATAATGACCCCTAACTCACAGCGTTGTTGTGAGAATTAAATGGGTTAATATGAATAAACATAATACAGTGTCTGGAACATCATAAACATTCAACCGTTAGCTCTTAGTTATTAAGACTCTAGTATTTTCCAGGCTTGATTATAAACAAGAAAACCAAGGCCAGAAAGGCTCACAAAAGTTAAGCCACTTCCCCAAGGTCTCCCAGGCCTCCTTAGGGCAGGGAAGTTTGGCTCTGTAGCCCAAGCTTAGCGGGCCACATTCAGTTTCTAGAAACCAAAGGATGAAAGAAATAAAAATAAAAATCTTCAAGGGAACAGTTTCCTACCATTAAAATACTTCTGTGTGTCAATTTGATTTGGGAATCTTGGAAAGCTAGAACAGTACCAAGCCACGTCCTTGGACTGTGAGTACAGCAGAAATAGCCTAAGAAGCTGTCACTTTTGTCATTTGGTACCTAAAAAACTGGGATTATTTTTCTGGGCTATTGGAAGTAGAGACCCATTTGTGTCTTAGAAGAAATGATGGTGAAGATTTTAGAGGCAAAAGGAACGCCCACAAACTCAATCAGACTAGAATTAGGTGTTTTCTGTTGAAACACCCTGGGCTGTCCTGCATAAATCTCCTGGGGGTAAGGAGGGCTTTACCTATTTTTATCTTTGATGTTTTGTCAGAAAACAGGTCAGAGTGAACTTACCACACAGATTGGCAGGAGTAGAAGTTTTAGTTTCTAATTGCCACCTGGTAACTATAATTCTTGATCTTTCCACCTAATGATCACCTACGTCTCCTACACTGTTTGTAAAACGAATAACGTATGAGAGGAATGCAGTTTTCCATAAGAGAATCGTGTTTTTGTAGAGCTTAAAAGTGTGTTGTTATTTCTCTTTGTTATAATATTCTGACAATGAAACTCCTCTTGGCTAATAAAGAAGTCAAACCTAAAGGCTGTCAAAGTTAAGTCAAACATAAAATTAATAATGAGAGTCATTTCTTTCTTTATCTTCTAGTCATATATATTTAAAGAGCATGTAGGACTGAAGTGGATGTTAGTCCTAGTATTAAATAACATTTATTTCAATGCCATTACAATACTAATTAAGGTGGAAAAGGAGATTAAGATATGTGTTAATGTCATGTAACTAATACATGTATTTTACATAATGGAAGAGCTATTTACAGTTGTCTCAGAAGATAAACTATTCCTGAAACTATTAGCTACATGTCAAAAAAGTAACCTATTAAATTAGTAGAAGCAAAACAAAACAAACAACAAAAATGTCAAACATCACTCTATCCCCAAATGTTGGTATGAAAATGTTATTCTGATGTATTTTTATTGTCAATATCAGTTAAGATAGCCTTTTAAGAAAGCAAGTAGGCAACCTCTCAAAAGCCACAAAAACGTTCATATTCTATGACCCAGAAATTGCTTCTGGAAATTCATCTTCTTAAGAAATATGTAATCGTGTTTTGGTAAAGTTTGGTTTATTGCATCTGGACCACTCGGACAAATGAGTTTTGCAGTATACGTCATAAAGTGTGCTCTAGAACCACATTTCATTGGGTCTTGGGCGCTGACCTTTGTTTACAGACATTTAGAAGATTTGTTGAATGAACAACAAATATTCAACAGAATATTTGTTGAATGAAGGAAGGAAGAAGTCCAATTAGGGTAGAATCTTGTCTTCTCATGTCCTATAGCAATGCCAAGCACCCTTTGACAAATAACAGTAATGAAGGTGAAGATAAAGTATATGAACTAAAAGGGCAAAGCAAAGATACATTTTTAAAGCTCATATTTCAATATCTTCATGACTTGGAGAAAGTTTAAGGACCAGATTTTAAAGCTCTAGATATCAGAAATTAGTATCTAGGTATGGCATGGCAATTCACAGGATGTGCTGAGGAGTAGGTATGTACCTGCCCCGTGGCTGTTTCTAAATGAACTAAAAAAGAAGAAAAAAAAAAATCCCCTTTTAAATACCCAGAAGCACTAACCCACATTTTGAACTAATTGACTTACTTTTTCTTAGGAAAGCTTAATTTAACCGATAGGGGCACATGGGTTTATCTGAATATTTAAAGAAGCCCTGGGATGGGTTTGTTCTAGTTCTTTAATTTGATGCTGGAAATCCAGGCTTTGAACCTGATGTTAGAAGACTGCCTTGGAGAGGGGTGGGGAAGCAGGAAACATTGTGACTTTACCCCTTTATTTTGGGATCTAAATTTGTAGAGCCAGGGCATGGGAGATACCAGTATAGTACTCATCATTCTTGGTGTTTACTCTTCCTACAGTCTGTGCTTAGATTAGGATACCCCCAGGGGTTACATGTTGTCACTACTCCAAATAAAAGCAGACTCCTCCGACTGTGATGGCATCTGTTTGTTTCACTATCCTTTCTCTCTTTACGGCTCATTGTTACTTTCAAGTAAACAACAACAACAACACAGCAAAACTGTGGTTTATCATTCTTTCCTGATTGTAAAAGCAGTGGGTCTTCAGGTTCAGAAAGTCTAGAAATCTGGAAAAATGTATATGCACCCTATTTCGTTCTTGTTAAGGTTTAGAGAGTGCTCGCTGCAGGTCTGGTTTTTTATATTAACACTCTCAAGTCATTCTCATGAATATGTGTGAGCATTGTTCCCAATTTCCAGATGAGTAGAAACCCAGAGAGTTTCAATAACTTGCCCAACATCACACAGCTAATGAGGGTCAGACTTGAGCACACACACTTTCTTAATCCACCAGAACAGGTCCTTCAGTTCTGTTTTCCATTGCCCAGAAAAAAACACTCTTTTTACTCGAGTATATTTCCATGAATTTGATCTTATGTGGTTTTCTGTTTAAGTACTACATATTTCAAAATCTGTAGTTCAAAATATGTAATCAGTGGATTTTTGGCAAACTGCCAAGTACATGCTCCGAGGCAGGATAAGCAGAAGATTCTCTCCTTCCAGGAACGTGACTGGCCTGACTGCAGGGAGGGGTGAACCTTCAGTAGGTCCCGGTGGTCAAGAGTTTTCCTTCTGCCTTATTTCTATCTGCCACAGAAAAAACACATTAACTTTTTTCTTTCTTTCTTCCCTTTCATTTTTGGCTGCGTTGGGCCTTGGTCGCTGCGTGCGGACTTTCTCTAGTTGCGGCGAGCGGGGGCTGCTCTTCATTGCGGTGCGTGGGCTTCTCATTGCGGTGGCTTCTCTTGTGGCGGAGCACAGGCTCTAGGCACGCAGGCTTCAGTAGTTGCGGCGCGCGGGCTCTAGAGCGCAGGCTCAGTAGCTGTGGAGCATGGGCTTAGTTGCTCCGGGGCATGTGGGAACTTCCCGGACCAGGGCTCTAACCCGTGTCCCCCCCCC
>NW_006786109.1:559394-568715 GCF_000442215.2 Lipotes vexillifer
GGCGGATTCTTAACCACTGTGCCACCAGGGAAGCCCCTAAAACCTGTTAACTTATTCTTTATCCAACAGTGGGAAGTTGAGTTGGACTCAGAATCTCACTTCAGATCTTTTTTTGCCATCCATATAGTAATACACATAGAGCCTAGCTTTATTTTATTTTATTTTTATGTATTTTTTATTTCAAATTTATTTATTTTTAAATTTTTATTTTATATTGGGGTATAGTTGATTAACCATGTTGTGTTAGTTTCAGGTGTACAGCAAAGTGATTCAGTTACAGATACACATGTATCTATTCTTTTTCAAATTCTTTTTTCATTTAGGTTATTACAGAATATTGAGCAGAGTTCCCTTTGCTATACAGTAGGTCCTTGTTGGTTATCTATTTTAAATATAGTAGTGTGTATATGTCATTCCCAAACTCCCAATAGAACCTAGCTTTAAATGATCACTGAACAGCCCAGGAAAATCTTTGCTCTGGCTACTGTTCCCAGTTCTGTGGGACTGTGGGCATTGTAAGACTTTTTGTGCCTTAGCACCATGCTTTAATGGCTCACATGCTTTCCAAACTCATTATTAATTTAGCTTTCCTAGAAGTATTTGGCTTTTGAATTTAAAGCCTGAAGCGGTTCATGAACCTCAGAATGCATCAGAATCAGCCAGAATCACCTAAGGAACTTTTTTTAAAATGCAGATTCTTGGCACCAACTGCAGAGATTCTGATTTAGTAGGTCCAGGATACAGCCCAAGAAGGTATATTTTTAACACACAACTCAGATAATTCTAATACTAATCTGACCATGCTTTGAGAAACACGGCTTCAAAAGCTGATATAATTTAGCAAGCAATAAAATAATTTCCTCTCTACAGCAATGATTACTGAATCATTTGGGGGCCATAATTCATTTGAAAATTGAATGGAAGTTATGAAACCTCTTCCTCAGAAGATGCACATTCACACTGAATTCTGCCTATCATTTCGGGGGGGGGGGGGGGATTGGGGGCCACCTGCATTCTGAAAACGCTGTTGTGTGGTCTCCAGCACCATCTGAGTACTTTTCCTCCCCTGGTCAAAAGTCTTCATGGCTCCTTCCTTATGTTAGTTTCCAGTCCAAATGCCCCACAGTCTTGCCCCAGGCTAATTTCCCAACGTTCTTCCTTGCGTCTCCCTACGGTGAGTCCAGCCCTCTGTTGGGGAGGACTCCAGAGAGAACAGTGCTGGAGATGTGGCTGGGAGTCCCCAAGACATTGATCCTCAAAGTTGAGTGTGCATCCGAATTCCCCAGAGGGCCCGTCAAGACAGATGTCGGACCCCGCCCCCCATCCTTCCCGTGTGTCTGATGGAGCACGTCAAGGCTGGGACCCAGGAATGTGCATGCTCCCAGGTGTGCAGATGCGCTGGTTCCCGGACCCCACTTTTAGAACCACCGTCCTAGGAGAAGGTAGATCAACATTTCTAAAGGGAAGAATCAGCGCAGGAAGGGAGGAAAGATGGGGTTAGAGGTTGAAGGCGCGGAACGTGGTGAGCATCCCTGAGCTGATTGGGCAGGATCAGGGGGGAGGGAACCTCTCGTATGACTCCTGTGATCGAGCCTATAATGGGAGAAACAGCTAGGAGGCTTGAACCAGCCCTAATTACCAGCTTCCTTTCCGACTGGGAAACTCCTCTTCTCATCCCCTCTGCTGATCTAACTTGTCTGGATTCTTTAAGGGCCACCTCCAAATCCTCCTTCCCCATGAAGCCTTCTTTCACCCTTGCAGCTTGAAGCCAGCTGTCCCTGCTTTTGACCCTCCTGGCTGAGCCCTTTTGTCAGTGCCACCCACAGGGGTATTGCTCTGCTCGTTGGCTCTGAGTCGCAAGTTCTCAGGGTTGCATTTAGCTTTTCTTCCTTCTACTCTCATTTCTTGGGGTTTCTTCTCTTTGGGAGGCTTCACAATGCACAGTGATTATCAACGTTGGCTACACCTTAGAGTCACCAGGGGCAGCTTTTAAAAAGTAACACCACCACTGAATTATTTGAGGGAGAAGGGTCAGCCCTCACCCACGGCCGCCCTCCCAAGAACAGAGCAAATGTGCAAAATTCTAATAAGTGTTCAATTTAGGTCATGTGGGTGTTCAGGTTCTCTACTTTTGTGTACGTGGAACATTTTCTTAGTGAAAACATATGCATCAATGCCAGGTCCTCGTCCCTCCTGCCCCCCACACCGACCCATGAAAATAAAAACACCTGCAGTCAGGTCTGAGGTCCCTAGAGCCCCTTGTAGACTCTGGTTTTCTGTCTTCAAATGGCTTCTTTTTATCCTTCTTTAGGCCTCTCCCAAACTGAGGTGGTTCTTGCCATTGAGCGTGTGTTAGAATCATCTAGAAAACTGGCAAAAAAATTTACTAATACCTAGATCTTTTTCTAGAGGATCTGATTGACTTGGTCTGGGAAGTGGCCTGGGCATGAGGAATTTTCAAAGCTTTCCAAGTGATTCAAATGTGCAGCTAAGATTGAGACTCACTGACCTAGACTGGGAGACCCATTCATACATGTGCATTTGGAGGCCCTTAATATGAAGTCTTGGGATTCCTGGGTGGTCTTCAGGTGGTCTGTGAACTCATAGAAATTGTATGCAAAATGTTCTGTATATGGACATCTGTGTATTTTCCTACAACAAGGATTCATAGCTTTCAGCAGAATCTAAAGGGGTTTATGATTCAAAATAGTTGAAGAAACATTCATATGGATGTGGAGAAATAAGCACATGCATGCTCTGTTGCTAGAAGTATAAACTGGTACAGTGTCTTTTGAGGACAGTTTGGCAGTAGCTATCAGCATGCAAAATGCACATCCCTTTCAACCTAGCAATTCATTTCTAGGAATCTAGGCTGCACACAAAGAAAAATGTACGAGGATGCTCTTGAAGCATTGTTTGTAATAAAGACTCATCAGATACAATCTGACTCTAGAGGTGGATGGTGAATAAAAAATTTATGTCTCCATAGATTTGTAGGTTCTGAGTGGAAGGATCTCCAAGACGTTTTATTAAACAAGTAAAGAACATTAATGTAAAGTATGAGTTCATTTGTTGCAAAAACTAAACTCAAATGATATATGCATTTTACGAATGTACCTAACAAGCCTGAAACCACAATCATGATCTTCTTACTACCCCCCCCCCCCCCCGATTCTAGATGTTTCAGTGACACTGCTTGGCATACCCCAGACCTTTCTAAAGGATGCTGCTTTGCTCACAGCCACTGATGAAGGGACAGATTTGTCAAGCCAAGTAGTCATTCTGTCACGTGACCAACAGCCTTAACAGATTGGATCAAGGATAGGTCCCTATACAACCAATCCCTAAGCTACCTAGAAGCCAGCATTGAGACTCCTGAGCCAAACTATCTCTCTGTCTCTCTAGGAATTATGATGAGAGTAAGTCAGCCAGCAGGGAGAAGACAGACCATTGAGGCAGCCCAGTCCTGCTCGTGGAGTGAGCATCTGCTGAGAGCCCGGAGCTGCTCTGTCTCCAGACTCCAGGAGGGTGACCCTACTGGAATCCTGACCTTGGGTTTCAATGAACTTCCATTTCCATTACAAGCACACTACATCCCTACAGTTCATCACCCCTGACTTAATTTCTCGTGCTTCCAACCAAGAAATCCTATCTACACCTGCACCCTCTGCCCAGGTCCAGCTCCCAAACCTCAGACTCAGATTCTGTCACCACAATTCATCCTCTATCCAAGATTGCAACCTAGACCACATCCCTTCCCCCTCTTCCTCCTTTGTGCTCTGTCTCACTCTCCACTTCCGGCGAAGCACCAAGACCTGCTAATTCTAAGTCACCATTTGCTTTAAATCCATCTTCATCCAAGTGTGGATTAATTGTCTTTCCCTCTATATCAGTCAGTTCAGGCTGCCATAACAAAATACCACAGACCAAGTGTGGATTAAACAACAGAAATTTATTTTCTCACAGTCCTGGAGGCTAGAAGTCCAAGATCAAGGTGCCAGCAGGGTTGGTTTCCGGTGAGACCTCTCCTTCAGGTTTGTAGACTGCCACCTTCTTGCTGCGTCCTCAGCTGGCTGCTTCTCTGTGCATGTGTGGAGAGAGAGAGAGATGGAAATCTCTGGTGTCTCTCTCTCTCTTCTTATAGGGACATCAGTCCTATTGGATTAGGGCTCCACCCTTATGACCTCATGTAACTTAATTACCTCCTTAAAGCCCCTATCTCCAAATACAGCCACACTGGGAATTAGGGCTTCAACATATGGCTTTGGGGGCACACAATTCAGTCCGTAATACCTTCCAAACCTGCTCTTCCTTATATTTCTTGTCTCTGCAGTGCACCCAAGCTAGGAACCCAGTGATCACCATCACTGTTCCCTCCTGTTATCCGTCTCATTCAGCCCGTGCTCTGCAGTTCCAATGCCTTCATCCTAATCCAGGCATCTCCCCCACAGTTCTGTGATTTAGGGAACAGAGTAGAAGCCAAGACTGAGGCAGTGCCAACCACGGAAGAGGGAGCAGCCTCCACTGGAGTCCGGGCTGGGATTAGTGCCTTGTCCTTAGATGTCCACGGGATACCTTTATATCCTTTAACTTGGCTTATTTGTGTAAGCTTCTCTTCCTTGAAAACCAACAAATGTGAGTGGCCCCCCATTCACCAATACCTGCCTCCACCCTCCACCTACCAGGAAGTAATTTTTTTTTTTTTGCGGTGCGCGGGCCTCTCTCTGCTGCGGCCTCTCCCGTTGCGGAGCACAGGCTCCGGACGCGCAGGCTCAGCGGCCATGGCTCACGGGCCCAGCCGCTCCGCGGCATGTGGGATCTTCCCGGACAGGGGCACGAACCCGTGTCTCCTGCATCGGCAGGCGGACTCTCAAGCACTGCGCCACCAGGGAAGCCCAGGAAGTAATTTTTTGAACACACGCTTGTCTCTTCTCCCGCATACCTTAGCTCCTCCTCCCTTGGCCTCACGTCTCTTTCATCCCCTCCCCCAGTGGCTGAACTCCCAGAGATCTTTTGGGAATGATTTCACATGTTGCCCCCTCTTGGAAGCCTGCCGTGACTCAGCAGGCTTGGGTTTTCTTTCTCTGTATCAAGAGAGTGTAGTGTGGGTGTGAAGTGCTTGGGCTCTGGTGCCAAACGACTCAGATCAGATTCTGGCTCTGCTGCTTACCTGTTATGTGATCTTGGGCAAAATTCTTCACCGTTCTATGCCTGTGTCTTTGTTTGCAGAATGGAGGGTTGTTGTGACAGTTAAATGAGTTTATATGGGCAAAGTGCTCAGAACAGTGGCTGGTACACTGTAAGTGCTTAATAAATGTGAGCGTTGATGGTGACCCTGCGCAGGACCTATGGCCCCGTCTACTGAATGGCGAGCCTTCCAGTCCTAACTCAAGTCCTCCCAGGCACCTTCTCTGACTCCCTACGCTTCCTGGTATTTTGGACAGACCTGTGGTTTAGCAGTTGCATGTCTTATGATTGCTATTCTCTCCTTAGTCAGACTCCTTGCCTTCATTAAAAGAAAGGAGCTTGATTCTTTTATTTTTAACTCACTTTGCTTGGCATAGTTATGGCACATAGAAGATATTCAATAGGTGTCTGTTGCATGTATTATAATGAATTTAATTTAATATGAATTTACTTGCCTGCATCACCCATTAGTCTGTGAGCTCCCTGCACCCGTTTTACTCTTTGAATAAGGAGGGGTGGTGAGGCATAGGTTAGAGTGAGCGTGGACTCAGAGCTAGACAGCCCACTTTAAATCATGGCTGCGTCACTTCCGAGCTGTGTAACCTTGAACAACTCACTTTTCCAGTCTCATTCCAATTAACATTACCCACATCCACAGCCTGGGCTCTAGCTCAGTGCATTGTGCCTAGCTCTGGGCCTTTGTGCAACTCCGCTCTGCCTAGGATGCCTTTCCCTCATACTTGACACATTCCCACTGATCTGTACTTATCTGACCCAACTCATGTCTTAGAGGCTTTTATGAAGCCATCTCTGATCTCTGTTCTGTGCTGATACTTGCATATTATTTTATTGTCAGAATAATATCTCCACAGAGAGGCTCCAGTGTGCCTATATATGTGTGTGTGTTTTTTAAGAACAGTCTTAACACCGTCATAGACTATATAATATCTATTCAAAACAAGCCAAAAGGCAACATCACAGAACATCAAAAGGAAAAAGAGATACTTGTAACTGTATCCTAGAATGATATGCTAATGAGAGTCAGGTCTGCTAAAAAAGTTAGAACAATTTTCTTGAAAGAGTAGCTATTTTGGGAGTAGATAAGAGGAAAGGAGGTGAAGAATTCATTAATATTGGTCCGATCCTTTGAAGATAAAGACTGCCAGGTGAGGGTGCTAAGTATCAGTGTACTATGTAATTAGCCATCAGATCTGTTCCAGATCACCTCCATCTCTGGCCGACTCTCACTTTATTTCTGCAGACAGTTTAACTCTTTCATTCATAACCTTTCCCTTCATATGAACATGGTTCTAAGGGGACCCATCAAAGCGTTTGGAGATCATCAGCTGAATCCGGTTGCCTCTATATGTTATGTTATGGAAATGAAATCTTTATCTTCCATTCTGTTTTTAAAACAGGAGGAAGCAATTCCCTCTCTGAATATGGAGCAAGTCTTCTCAGAATATACTCAGGACCTTAGGTCCCTGAGAAATACAGAAAGCCCAACAAGAATGTCTAAAAGTACATTAAAGTTGGTCATTTCCATCTGCAAGAACAATTTACACTCCTTTTTCCAGTGACTTTCATTTTGTGGGCATTGGTTTGATTCTTCTGAGTCCCAGCTTACTTTTTTGAATAAATTAGACTATCTTTAATTCGCTGCTTGATGCTTTTGTGGGGGTGAGCATTCTTTGTTTCCAGAATTTCTTCCCTGTGGGATGTCAAGTGTTAGTGCCAATTTTTTTTTTTTCAAAAGAAAACGGAAGAGTCAGGTTTAGCACTGAGGATTAACCCAGCGGTGGTGGCTAAACCCTTTGAAATCGTTAGATGAAAGGCAAAATTAGATCTGCACTAAGTATACATGTCATTGCTGTTTTTGTTATTATTGTGGGAATTTGCCATTTAAAGAGTATTTTTTTACTGAATAATTTTCTCTCCCGATTTCTGACATCTTAAGTTCTATTTAGGAAAAATATGTTTCTTTCACAAGTATTCTTTGCATTTTGTACACAAAATAGCTTTCGATCTTAGTAGTGTATGAACCCTGTGGGATACAGTCTGTTTCTTCATTTCCTACCCAGTGCCTAACATAAAACCAAGCACATTGTAGGGACCTACAACCACTGGTTGAACTGAATTGAATCTGAATGACTTGCCATTTTGAAATGTGATCAAATAGCTGTAATTAAATGTTCTTTCCTCTTCCGTTAAGTCAACTCAGAAGTTTGGCATTTTAAACCATTTTTCTTCCTGAAATTCCAATTTTCAAGCTTGCATAGTCTGTCCAAGGATCCCAGCGCTATATCTATGGCCTGGGTAGGGAACTAGGAAGCCGGATTCCACTAAGATAGCTGCATCTGCCCAGTCTCCTGCCCTGAGTTTTCTCCCTGGCTGCACTTCCAATCCTCCTCCCCACCCACCCAGGTCCACACCTGCACTACAGAGGCACCAGACCAGTTCCACCGAGCTCCTTCTGGCTGTTCCAAAACAAACCAACAAAAGCTTGCCACTGCAGGTGCACTGCCGGACTCTGAGTTGGTTAACAATTCACTGAGAAAGACAGCTCTGAAATTGCTCCTGCCTACAGAGGGTGACAGTTGGGTATATGTAGAGATTTCCAACTTGACGAATCTGCTGGGGAGGTCTGAATTTGCATTTGGGGGAGGGAGCTTGTTCGTGGAGCGTCTGCAGGAACATTCTGCTGGAGCAGCCTCTGTGTCGAGATCCACAAGGTTGGCACCTGGGGGTTCACCTGGACTCTGCAGGCTCTGTGGTCTGCTTCCAAAGTCACAGCCCGCACAGCTGCCATTGCCCGCGGTGGCTTGCAGAATCTTAGACAATAATCCCCAAGTGCTGTTTTGGAAGCAAGATCTTGAAGGGGAGATGGTAGCGTTGTGACGAAGCCATCTGTTCCTTTCCGCCCAGGAATCTGTGCCCCTGTGTCCTCGGGCTGGTCAGGCAACAGCTTAGAGGTTGGTGCCACAAAGGGCCACTTCCTGAGGCAAAAGATCAAGGGAACGTTTTCCCTGCTGCAGGAGCCCCTCTGGGAGCCAGGGAAGAAGGGGAATGACTCAGAGGGTCTCCTGCAAACCCACTGTCTCCCAGTGGAGTTCAAATGCTGTTGAGGTTTCCCTTGACACTAGTTGCCTAGTAGTCCAGAAACTAGTTTTACAAAAGATGTATCCAAACATCAGTGTCTCTAGAATTGGATGGTTTCTGCTCATCTCTATGTAAGGATAAGAAATGTCCAGGCATTTCTCATTGTTTCAAGAAATGAGTTACTAATTCTAAAATGTGGAAACTGGAAATTTGTTTACATACAAGTTACATAACTACAACCCTGGAATCTATTTGCAATTCCAGCGTGCTTTCTTGAGAGTAAGGGGGTAGAGGCATTGTTATAACCCCAAAGAAAGACTTGTCTTAGGGGTGATGAGAGGGAACTGCTGTTGTTTTAGAGACACAGATCTAGTACCTCTCCGTTTAAAATACCCATCATATCGGGCAACATAGCGGAAGGGGTACAAACTTCCAGTTATAAAATAAATAAGTCACGGGGATGTAATGTATAGCATAAGGAGTAGAGTCAATAATGCTGTCATAACTTTGTATGGTGACAGATGGTAACTAGACTTCTTATGGTGATCATTCTGTAATGTATGAAAATACCAAATCACTATATTGTAACCTGAAACTAATATAATATTGTGTGTCAATTATAATTTTTTTAAAAAATTCAAAGCAAATAAGAATTGAATACACACGTTGAAGACGATGATTAAGATTTCGTCTAATCCATGTAAAAGAGCAGTTGTCTCTGTGTGTGTGTGTGTGTGTGTGTGTGTGTGTTACGACCCCATGAGAAGAAAACCAACAATGAAGTGATATCTTTTCAGAAACATATTGTTTATGAAATCAAAATCAAGATAACCAAGGCCTTACTTTCTTAAACATTTGTAGGATTTTAAGTTAGAATATTTTAGATCGTTTTCTTCTCTGACCACCTGAAAATTCATTCTGTACCTGTTTCCTCTCTACTTAATAAGGCATGATTAACAGATTCCAAAAGGTGGTGCTAAATGAAACCCCGAATACAGCAGAAGTAATATAAGTAGAATTATCAAGGGGGAAAGA
>NW_006786109.1:568786-572103 GCF_000442215.2 Lipotes vexillifer
AAAAAAAAAAAAAAAAAAAAGAAGTAGGTAGGTAGGGTGTAAAGACAGTCCATTTGTATAATCATTCCATCTAAAACCATTACACCATAGAATAATACAAGTAAAAAATAGAGTAATTAACAGGATCCATTGAGAGTTTAACCAAGGCCAACACTGGGTTTGCTCCCTATTAATTTGTAACTAATTTGCCGCTACTGATATACTTTTGAGACTGAGCTCAATAGAATGGACGCTGAACCCTGGGAGCCCAGCAAACGGCCCTGATATCTTCTTGTGCTAAAGGGGCCTTTGTTGGTACCGTTGAAAAACCAAAAGTTGCATTCCAAATGTATCTTCTTTGTGAAAATACAAGTGTTATTTTTCTTTTCGACATAAAAATTTGCTTTGGGTTGGGGGTAAAGGAGAGGAATTACTGTTTAACATTTTAAAAAGGCAATTAGCCTGTTCATTGATCCCGCCTCCATTGCATAAACAGCATTTTATCATACGGACTAGACAGAGCTGAGGCACCTTTAATAATGTGTCATTGATCTTTGTCTGATGTGTTAGAGTTTACAAAGCACTTTCATGTTTTTTCTCATCTCAACTTCACAACAAAGAATGGAGTGCTTTTTTTTTTTTTTTTTTTTTTTAGTTTTTTGGGTTTTTTTAGGGGGCCATGCCCCGGGGCATGTGGGATCTTAGTTTCCTGACCAGGGATGGGACCCATGCCCCCTGCAGTGGAAGCACAGAGTTCCAACCACTGGACCTCCAGGGAAATCCCAAGGAGTTCTACTGTTATTCCCCACTTGACACAGAAGAAAACGGAGGCAGAGAGCATTTAAATAGTTTGCTCCCAAATTATTTAACCCAGGTATTAAGATGCAGTGGCCCCAGTACTTTGATCCCAAATCCTGTATTCCTTCACTACTACAGCTACCACCTAAAAAAGTTACAGCATCCCGTGGGCTCTGAGAAATAAGCTTAGCGCTTTGAGCACAGCTTCACTCAGTGATAAAACCCACTCAAGATCTCTTTCTTCTTGACAATTCACAGCTCAAATGTCAGGGAAAAGGAACACTTCCTACCCCTCTCGCCTTTCTCCCGCCCCCGACAGCACTCTTCTCTTCAATTTAGGCTGTCAGATTCTTCTTGCAAAGCATTTGGGACTCCAATCAGGGAGCAGAGGGCACTTTGCCTTGATTCCCATGGCAATGGCAACTACACTTGCATTCATTGTTGAGGGGGAAGTAAGGACACAGATTGTTCACAAAGAACAGAAAATTCCCGACTCACCTCTGGTTATGAAATAATTCCTCTAACTGGATCTCAACCCTCTCCTGGCTCAGACCTGAAATCACCGATTGGAACTTAGTTTTGGACAGAAAGACACATAGCTTATAAAGTTATTCACTCACAAATAAATGAGTAATATATTGACTGAGAAACTAAATTCATTAGATATTAGCAGTCAATTAAGGAAAAGATCGTGGAGGTTTGGCACCAAGGTCCACAGCCACATGCAAGTTAAAATTATAGGAGAAGCCAAGGGCCCATGAGTCAGAACAGACAATCCGTGTGCAGCGAGAATTTTTTTTTTCAAGATGTTTTTTGATGCGGACCATTTTTTTAAAGTCTTTATTGAATTTGTTACAATATTGCTTCTGTTTCATGTTTTGGTTTTTGGCCGCAAGGCATGTGGGATCGTAGCTCCCCAACCAGGGATTGAACCCGCACCCCCTGCATTGGAAGGCGAAGTCTTAACCACTGGACCACCAGGGAAGTCCCTATGTAGTAAGAATTTAACTTCTCTGAAACCAAAGATCCTTGACAACAATACTGAGAAAAGACATATTAGTAAAATCACTGACCCACAATACCAATCAGGCTGTACTCACATGCTAGGTAGTAAAGCAACTCAGTTCCAAATAGGGTGAACTAAATACACTTTTGAATAACCCGGGAGGGCTTCATGGAGGCGGGGAGGGCTTTGTGTTACTCTTCCAGGAAGTGTTTGCTAAGGTCACTGTAGATCTCATACTAGGGAGCGACACAAAGAAAGCTGTGTTCCGGGAGTATTAATTTTGTAGGAATGTGCAGAGAAATTTGGAGGAGAAAGATGCTTAGGAGAAGCAGAGATGAGGAAGGGCAAAATCTGAGGAAGACTGCAAGGAGCAGTTTCTAGAACAGACGATTGATTAGAAGGAATGCAGTGAGGACATCTTTGTCAGGGGAGCTGGGCTGTAGCATGAGTGCTTCTCCCTATTTATGATGTGACCTCTGACTTCGGGCAAATAATCAAGCCTTTCTGGACTTCATCTGAAAATGACTAATTTGCCTTCTTTCTCTAACAAGAAAGAATTCTGTGATTCTGGTGATTCACACCTTGCAGACAGGGAAAATCGTGCTTCACTTGACTGAAATGAGGAAATTCGAAAAAAAGCTTCTCATCAAGGGGACTGTATAACTCCATTCTGTCTAAGAATGTTCTAGTCTTACTAAGATTATAACTCTCAATTACATTCTGAGGATACCCTGTAGGCTCTGAGCATATCGTTCCATTACTCTGTGGGGATGGCCCAGTCATTGGTAGCTCCTTCCTCTGTCAGGATGTCTTAATCATCCTCTGAGTAACTCCATTACCTGCGAAGATGTCCAGTCATACTCTAGGTATAAGTCCATTACGCTCTGAGTGGGCTCCAGGCACTACCATGGTTCAAAGGATATTTTTGCCAGATGAAATTTCCAAATTCTTTGCCTCTATTGCTACTAATCATAAACTATTTTTACTGTTGAATATCCATTGCATCTAAAATTCCCTGGCTTTCCTTTACAGAATGTAAGGGCTCAACAGTAAATTTTCAAGTAACCACTGAATATGAAAACAAAAATTCTTTCTCTCACTGGTTGGTGGGCAGGGACTGAGTCCCATTCATTTGTGCAGTAACAGGAATGAATGTTTTTGAAGGGAGGAATAAATAAATGAGTGACAGAGATCCGATATTCCAAACTTTGGGAAAACTGGCATAGCCTTAACAAAAAGAGGAGACACAATCAAGAACACTCCATGTTGCAGTTTTTAAAAATGCCCACATCTGAATGAAAAAGTTAACATTATATATATTGGTATTCTGGAATCATTTATGGTGATCATGCGTATTAACTGGCAGTCGTAATATAACCCAGAAAAAAATCACAGGGTAGGGGCTTCCCTGGTGGCGCAGTGGTTGAGAGTCCACCTGCCGATGCAGGAGACACGGGTTCGTGCCCCTGTCCGGGAAGATCCCACATGCCATGGAGTGGCTGGGCCCGTGAGCCATGGCCGCTGAGCCTGCGCG
>NW_006786109.1:573155-607936 GCF_000442215.2 Lipotes vexillifer
CCCAAAAAAAAAAAAAAAAAAAAAAAAAAAAAGAAAAGAAAGTAGAATGGTAGTTGCCCAGAGGGGTGGGGAAGGAGGGAAAGGAGAGTTATTTAATGGGTATAGAGTTTCAGTTTTGCAAACGAAAGGAGTTTCATGGATGGATGGTGGTGATGGTTGCACAATAATGTGAGTGTATTTAATATCACTGAACTGTATACTTAAACGTAGCTAAGATGGTAAAATGTCTTTTACCACGATTTAAAAAAATATCATTATGTTGACCTACTTGTAATGTACAAGAGAAATAAAGGGAAAGAAATTCATTTTGAAATTATACAAATAGCAAAAAGTTAATGCCTGGCCACAACTATGTTAGAAAACATAAGGAGTTGGTTAGAAGCTGGCTATCCATGGAATCATCATGATGTGAGTGGTACAGATTTGGTCTGATATGTGCGTTTCCAGAGCAGTGACGCTGAGGATGGCGTTTACCAAGTGGTGAAGGACTCTCAGGGAGTTTACAAAACAAAGCACAATTTTCTCTCGATGTATGTGGGAATTGCATTTTGGGTAAATTCAGCATATTTAGAATCATGCAAAGATACACTGTGTTTATATGTAAAACAAGTTGGATCCTTGGATAATTATGAGCAGATTTTTCACTTACATATTGGGTTGTGAAGGACACAGGATAAGTCTTTGTTGTTTGAGACTGTTCCTAGAACTGCAGGACATCTCCCATCCCTGGCCCCTGTTCACTAAATACCAGTAGTGCCCCCACAGTCATTGTGACAACCGAAAGTCCCCCCAAATTTCATCATGCCTCTTCTGGACAGCCACTGACAAATGCTGACCATCCTTTGTGCCCCAGACCCAGTCACACTCTCACTGATGTTGTCTCAAGATTTCTCATTCCACTATGATTTCCTCCTTCTTGGAGCTCATAATTCTCTTTTCTCTTATCGATCATAAGTAATAAAATGGTTTTTAAGAGCATTGCCCAATTAGCTGAAAACCAAATAATAGAGAATCTTAAATAAACACTCTCCTTTCTACTTTTATAAAAGATGACCAACAAGCCAATATCAGATATTGGTTCTAAAAATTAATTCTTGGTGCACGTTGCCAAGGGACTCCTCACCACTGACCTTTGGGCAAGTGCAGTGACCTGAAGTACCTCCAGTCATTTAAGGAAGATTAACTCAAATTCAAAATGGGTCTGAGTTAACACAAACATTTACTGTTGTCTCTTTACTTAAAAAAAGAAATCATAATTCTCAAGAATGCAAATGCCCTGCAGTCAGGCCTTCTCCATTTTCTTGTTTCTCACAGTGCCTCCCATGTAGCCTTGAACCCAGAAAGCACTCAATAAATATTTATGAAAATGATTAGAATTTGCCCACGTGAGATATTTATAGTCACTACCAATATGAAATTAATCAAAACACCCTAGCTTCAATTCCTCCAGATAGATGGCACTTTAATGTACGATCCACTTTCAGGTACATCATCATCTTACAGTCAGTGAAGACAAACATGAGTCAGTTGTGATGAAGATCAAAACTCTTCATGCAGGTAATTCTGCCAGTGATTTCATTGCAGATAAAATGAACTAACCTGAAATCTGCAGATTAATCATGCCAGATAGCCTCACGTCATCACTTATTCATTCCCAGGATAAAACTATTTCTCCTGGGCCCTACAAGAAACAAGTTCGGCTAAGGCAAGCAACTCCCAATTATAGTGATATCTTTGCTGCGGAAAAAAATAAATAAACCTGTAATTAAATTTTGCAGGTGCAACAATCCTTGCCACCGCGAGCCATGGAGGAAACTTGTGAAATTATCCTGAGCAATTTTCCCTAGTGTAATTTGGAAATTAGCCCACCTGGAGACATAAACGCACAATTTCCTCTGCCATTGTCTTATCACGTTTATCTTGTCTTAAACGCTGAGACTCCTGTTGCAAAAAGAAACAGGTGTGAACACTGAAATCTCAGCAACAGAGTCAAATATTTCAGAACTTTGAATTCCAGGCACAATGACTTTCTTGGTGGCTTTAAAGATCAGAAAAGCCAACCAAAAGTACTGCAGGGCATAACTAACCTGCCGGAAAAGCCTTGCCGATTTTGGCGACTTGGATGCGCGTGCAGACTTGAAACACTAAGTGCTTTGCCAAGGCCTGCCTTCCTCGGAAACCGCACGCTCCGTGTCCTGAAAAACTAGGTGTGCGTGCGATCAGGGCTCAGGAAACGCTTGTTAACACCAAATTCTGTGACCACCCCTCTGAGCAGGACCACTTGTAACTTTCCTCTCAGTGTCTTCAGTGGCAGAGGGAGGGGCCTGATCTCAACACCAGAGGGAAGCCAGAAATGCTGTGGTCTGTTTTGTTTCTCCAAGTGCCTGTCTGTTGTGACTTGGGGAAATGGATTTTTTAGCCTCAGGCTCACCATCTGTAAGAGGAGAGTCTTTATTTGCAAAAGTGCTTTAGGATCTTCAAAGGAAAGACTCAACCATTAAGAAAACATTTGTTCGTTTTTTTAGGCTGTGCTGGTCATACCTCATCGTGGGCCCCAAATTTCTCAGGGTGTTTGGAGCACTTGGAAATTTGAGAATTTATCTTCTCTCCTTTAGACCCTCCCCAAAGCCTCACTGAACACACCTATTTTGGGGTCATTGGAGCTCCTAAAACAGAGCCAAGTGTTGAGGCTCTAATGTCAGCCATGGCAATATATGGAATCACCCTGCTGTTGGCATGGCTTGCTTGCTTTTACTTCATAAAAATACTAACGCATAAAATGCCTACAGAAGTGCACCCTCCATGTGTGCCTTGACTCTCATACACCTGTCCTCCCTTTGTACATCCTCACTTTCAGGAAGCCTTACTAACACTGCCCTTCCCCCCTCTCCCCCCATCTATCTTTAGGGTAGATATCCCTTTTATACCCTTCTTGAGCGTTCTGCCTACATCAAAGCACTTATGCCATATTGTAATTGTGTGTTTGTTGTCCTTTGAGCCATTTGACTATGAATTCCTTGAAGGCAAGAGATTGTATTGTTTATTGCCCTTTCACCTGTGGTTAGTACAATGCATAGCCCACGGTAGGAATTCAGTATACAATTTGTTAAGTGGATGAATGGATACATACGTGTGTAGACCTATATTAAGATTTTAATGTATTTTTGCCATTTTCTTGATTAATGTATTCATTTTAGTAAATTGTTTTTGAGCTTTCAAGAGTTACAGAGGCCCCTGATAACCTTTTCAAATGATTCAGAAGTATATTAAGAGGAAAAAAGCATTCTCCTTTCCTCTCTTCTCATCGATCCCACTCCATTCCTCCAGTGAAAACCACTGTTAAAGATTTTTCTTTGCATTCATAAACATATGTTTAATATAACAACAAAAATATTTTAACACAACAGGGTTATATTTCAGGTATTGTTCTGTGTATTGCTTTTTATCTACCTAATATATAAGATATCTCATTCTTGTTTATTTTTAAACTTGGAATATTTCTTTGTTCAGGTATTTATCTTCTTATTTGTTCATTATAAAAATGTTCAGTATACTTGCCTGAAAAGTCAAACAGTTCAGAAGGCATAAAATGTAAAGTAAAACTGTCTTTATCCTTTTGGCCATTCCACACCTCAGAGGCAAACACTTGTAATTGTGCTTAGGTTTACTACTTCGGTGGTTATCCCAACAACTCCAAATTACTTCTTGATTTCTCAACATTGGATAGTATCTATCAACTCCTTGATAAGAAAGTTGAGGAATTTAGTGCTTTCACTCCATCTCATTCCCCCTTCCACCTCCTGATTTTCTTTCTGTTCTAGTGGTTATATTGATTACCTTAAATAAACTCCTTAAAATTCTGTCTTGCTGCTTGAACCTTAGACAGCAAGTACTGGTATTCTGCTGGTGCTTGGCAGATGTTAGAGCATCTATACTTTCCTCCCCCTCCACTCCTTCAAATTTCTCTCACCTACACCATTGCTGTCAAGGTCTATGATGTTTATATCTGGGCTTTAATGGTTTCCATTTCTCCTGTACTCTGCTTTTGGCACCCAGAAATTAAATGAGACTTTTTGTCTGTTAATAACACCTATCTTGTTGTTGGAGTTGTTAAAAACCAATTCTTTTTGGAATATCTTTTTTTTTTTGCGGTACGTGGGCCTCTCACTGTTGTGGCCTCTCCCGTTGCGGAGCACAGGCTCCGGACGCGCAGGCTCAGCGGCCATGGCTCACGGGCCCAGCCGATCCATGGCATGTGGGATCTTCCCAGACCATGGCACGAACCCATGTTCCCTGCATCGGCAGGTGGACTCTCAACCACTGCGCCACCAGGGAAGCCCTTAGGATATCTTTTTTATTATTTCATGGGGCTTGGGGAGGTAGCAGAGATAAATACTTGGCCTGCCATCTTGAACTGGGCTCTTTTGCTTCTTTTGAATGCAACTGTTTCTTTCAGATAAATTCATTAGCACCTCTTAACTCTAATTGCCCGTAAGTACAATTGTGTATGTGATTTGAATTGTGTTAGAAAGAATTTAAGGATTTGGAAAGATGTCAGTCAAGATTATTATTTCCATGCCATCACTGTACTCACCACAGCTTCTCCTATTTATGTCTACTTTGCTTCCTAATAAGCAATAACAGCAAAGTTCTTCTATAAATAATGATGCATTTTTCCTCTTCCATAAATCACTTGGACAAACTTTGGTAGCATCACGTTGTTTATAAAAGACCTGAACTGGCTTTACACTAAAATTAAAACTCTTATTGAGAATTTCCTGGTGGTCCCGTGGTTAGGACTCCAGGCTTCCACTGCATGGGGCACAGATTAGATCCCTGGTTGGGGAACTAAGATCTGGCATAGTGCAGCCAAAAAACAAAACAAACAAACAAAAACAAAACAAAACAAAAACTCTACCAAGGAACTGAAGTGGTGTGTATCACAAACTATTGTCACCAGTTTTTCTTATGTTCTGTCTTCCCAGGTAGATAGTAAACTCTTTGAAGAATCACAAAGAACTTTTTCTGTTGGTTGTTGCTTTATTTTTATTTTTTATTTTATTTTTTTAATGAAGTATAGTTGATTTACTATTGTGTTAGTTTCAGGTGTACAGCACAGTGATTCAGTTATACGTGTGTGTGTGTGTGTGTGTGTGTGCTTTTCTTTTCAGATTCTTTTCCCTCATAAGTTATTACAAAATATTGAGTATAGTTCCCTGTGCTATACAGTAGGTCCTTTTTGGTTATCTATTTTATATATAGTAGTGTGTATATGTTAATCCCAACTTCCTAATTTATCCCTCCCCCCACCCCTATGAAGAACTTCTGAAGCTGCATCTTATTAATTTTGGGGGAGGGGGCTGCACCGTGCAGCTTACGGGATATTAGTTCGCTGGCCAGAGATCGAACCTGGGCCCAGCAGTGAAAGTCCTAACTGCTGGACTGCCAGGGAATTCCCAATTTTTTTTTCTTTTTTAAATTTGAACCTAGCGAAGTGCATGCCATGTATTTGGTGTTCGACTACGTTTGTTGAACTTAAATGAACCGATTCAGTAGATTCTCCACTGCAGACTTCTGGCCTCTATGCCATGCAAATAGCAAGACTTCACCCATTTCTTCCTTAGGTCACTGTATGAAGGAGCCCTTGAAATGACTGACAAATTCCCTTTTAATCATAATTATACATGACTTCTCTTCCCCTTCTTAGTATGCCAATATTAAATGCAACAGGGAAACTGATTTCAATTACAGTGGATGCCTTACCCTTCCAGTTCATCAAATTACACACACACCACTTCTGTGGAGGTTATCCAGTGTAATTCTTAGTTCTGGGGAGCATGAACAGGGTGCCAATTACTCAAGAAGTGCTCATTAGGAATTAGAAAGCAAATATAATTACCACATGCCAATTGCATAGGAAATAAGAATGCTTTTCAACAAAGCCAGGCTTATTTTATGTGTCCCCTATAGCTCCCACAGGATCTGTTCTTACTTGTTTTCTTTTTACTCCACCAAATACTGAAGACATATGGAAGACAAAGAAATAGGAAATAAGAAACATACTAGACCACAAACTCCTTATTTGTCTTATTCCATTGTACCTCCAGCACCGAGCTGTGCACACTGTAGGTGCTCTAAATGTACTATTGGATTTTTAAAATACCTATAGTGGAAATATAGTAGAAAGGAAGTTAATTTTTTTACAGTATGAGATTTTTCATGCCATCACACACACACACAAAAGCATCCAAAGGCATGGCCTGAATATGCTAGGGTGGCATTTAAATTTATAAAAAGTTTTAGAGTTGGAAATTACTTTTTTTTTAATATGAATTTATTTATTTGTTTTGTTTTTTGGCTGCATTGCATCTTCGTTGCTGTGTGCAGGCTTTCTCTAGTTGCAGCGAGCGGGGGCTACTCTTTGTTGAGATGTGCAGGCTTCTCATTGCGGTGGCTTCTCTTTGTTGTGGAGCACAGGCTCCAGGCATGCAGGCTTGGTAGTTGTGGATCGCAGGCTCTAGAGCACAGGCTCAGTAGCTGTGGGGCACAGGCTTAGTTCCTCCGTGGCATGTGGGGATCCCGGACCAGGGCTCGAACCCGTGTCCTCTGCATTGGCAGGCAGATTCTTAACCACTGCGCCACCAGGGAAGTCCCTAGAGTTGGAAATTACTTTAATGATTAACAATCTACTCCCCTCCCCCCCACCAAATTTCACAGTGAGTATGGATAAGGCTCAGTGTGACAGTGTGACTACAAGGCCAAAAAGCCCCTTTCCTAGGTTTATGCTCTACAGTCTCCACTTGGCTATAGTCACCCTGTAGGCAAAGACATCATCAAACATTACTCTTGTATCTGCCCTGGACCTCACCTATATTTACTCCCAGTTAGTCTCCAAAAATGTCTTACACACTTGGCAATCACAAGCTATTTGGTGATAGGTAATTGTTTTATTTTTTGGCATGAACTTAGGAACTAATTAAATTGGACAACTGTTTTGCAAATGACTATAGAGAAAACCAAACTGTACATTTGTCTTCAATAACTGTTGTCTGGAGTGTCCAACCTGATTTACATAAAGTTTACTTAGGGTTTTCTGTACTCTGCTTCCTCTAGGAAGCTTAATTTCCTTCTTCAAATTTAGTTGTGTTCTACTTAAGATATAAATATTATATAGAAATATTTTGGAAAAGAGATTTTCCCATAAATTACATGCAAAAACCAGAAGTTATTTCCCATCATCAAAATTTCATATTCCCAATGATACAAATGAACTGATTTACAAAACAGAAAGAGACTCATGGACATAGAAAACAAACTTACGGTTACCAAAGGAGACTAGGGGAGACAAGGATGAATGAGGAGTTTAGGATTAACATATACACGGTACTATATATTAAATAGATAAACAACAAGGACCTACTGTATAGCACAGGGAACTCTAATATCTTGTAATGACCTGTAATAGAAAAGAATCTGAAAAATGAATATATATTATATACTGAATATAATGTGTGTGTGTGTGTGTGTGTGTGTGTGTGTGTGTGTATAACTGAATCACTTTGCTGTACACCTGAAACTAACACAACATTGTAAATCAACTATACTTCAATTTAAAAAAAAGGTGAGCGGGCTTCCCTGCTGGCACAGTGGTTGAGAGTCCACCTGCTGATGCAGGGGACGCGGGTTCGTGCCCCGGTCCGGGAAGATCCCACGTGCCGCGGAGCGGCTGGGCCCGTGGGCCATGGCCGCTGAGCCTGCGCATCTGGAGCCTGTGCTCCGCAACGTGAGAGGCCACAACGGTGAGAGGCCCGCGTACCGCAAAAAAAAAAAGAAAAAATTAAATTAAATTAATAAAAGGTGAGCAAGACAAAAGAAACTTCATACTCCCATTCTTTATTATCATGCGAAAACATTCAGTAATGATGAAATAGTCCAGAAATTGCCAAACCAGAGCCTGAGAACAATAGGTAGGCACCGAAGTGCTTTGTTTTTCACTATTAAGCTGAAAGGAGAAAAGCTAAGCAGGGGCCCAACCAGAGAAATTGCTCTGGTTTTCTCCTTCAAGCTTAAGAGTCAAAACAGAGCACTTAGTTGGCTACCTCTTGTTCTCAGGTTGTAGTTTGGCCATTTCTGGACTATTTAATCATTGGTGCTTAGGTCTCTGGACAAGGTGAGGAGTGTCGTCTATCCTTCGAGTCACGGAGGAAGTGTAGGACAATAAAGAAAATGTGAGCTGCCCCCATTCTTCCCTCTCCTCCTCCAGATAGGCTGCCTGGAGATACCTGCCAACAGTAACTTGGCCCTCAATGATGCTAGCTGAAGCAGATAAGTTCCATTTATAGCAAGACTTTCTGTGTTTATGAGAGTCCCGGCTCCACCTGGCCAATGCCAAGTGGGTGACTTGCGAGGGGAGGTGATTCATTCAGTCGACAAATTAGTACTGAGCACCCACCACATGCCAAGCCTGTTCTAGGTTCTGGGAATCAACAGCGAGTAGGGCAGGCAGAGTTCTGCCCTCTTTCTGGTGGGGGAGATGAACAAGAAACATGTGAATATATAATGTACTGTCAGCTGTCAGTTGTATTCATTGCAGCAAGCAAAAACAAAGCAAGGTTGGTGGATAGAGATGAGGGGAAACAGCTAGGGGTGGGCAGGGCTTGCTTCTGGAAAGGAAGGACCCGGGGGTGCCCCGTGGCCACAGGTCTCAATGAGCAGTGATTCCGGAATGAACCTGGCACCTTAATCATTTAATCAGATCTACATTTTAGTAAGGACAAGGCACACTATGATAACCAACACTGCAGGACAAACAGTGGCTGGGAACAGGCCTTTGTTTTCTGCAGTTGAGGATGTGATTTATTACTATGGTTATTACTACAATGATTGTTCTTACCACTGTTGGCTTAGAGCAGAGATCAGCTAACTATAGCCCATGTGCCAAATCCAGCCCACTGTCTTTTTTTATGTCTGTTTTATATGGCCTTGGGCTAAGTTATTTTTTATTTTTTATTTTTAAATGCCTGGGACAAATTTTAAAAATATATTTTGTGGGCTTCCCTGGTGGCGCAGTGGTTGAGAGTCCACCTGCCGATGCAGGGGACATGGGTTCGTGCCATGGTCCGGGAAGATCCCACATGCCGCGGAGCAGCTGGGCCCGTGAGCCATGGCCGCTGAGCCTGCGCGTCCAGAGCCTGTGCTCCGATGCAGGGGACATGGGTTCGTGCCATGGTCCGGGAAGATCCCACATGCCACGGATCGGCTGGGCCCGTGAGCCATGGCCGCTGAGACTGCGTGTCCGAGCCTGTGCTCTGCAGCAGGAGAGCCCACAACAGTGAGAGGCCCGCGTACCGCCAAAAAAAAAAAAATATATATATATATGCAAATGATGTGAAATGCAAATTTCAGCAGTCATATTGTTTATTGGAACAGCCATGCTCATTTTTTAAGTATTGTCCATGTCTGCTTTTATGCTACAACAGTAGAACTGAACATTGTGATGAGACTGTATCACCAAGCCTAAAGTCTTTGTGATTTGGCCCTATAAGAAAGTCTGCTGACCTCTGGTTAAGAGTATGGGCTCAGCAAGGAACTGACTGTAACGTTTATGGTATATGCTAAAAAAAAGAACACTATAACCATGAAAAGGAATGAGATAAATCTCTATCTATTGCCAAAGACGTCTGTGATATGTTAAGTAAAACAGACCGAAACAATTTGAGTGCAATACATTTGGGTTCTCCAGTAGCCCTTGGTCTGTGTTGTTCACTGTTGTATCCTCAGTACCTAGAACCTTGTGATCCATGGAACACTCCCAGTAAATATTTGTTGAATGAATAAATGAATGAATATAATGCAACATCTAGGGAGCTACAAAAGAAAAGATTTATTATAACTTTGGCTACATAAAAACTTAAAAAATAAGAAATATACTTTTTGCATGGTGAGACCACCATGAGCAGTCAACAGACTACTGCTGGTAAGCCTCAAAAAAAGCACCAAGAGTCTATTCCTTACTGAACTCCTACAAATCCATAAGAATATCAACAACCCAATAGAAAAGTTGATGAAGAATATTAACAGGCAATTCCCAGAAAAGGAAACAGCAAATCGATGATCAAGCTACTTATAAGAGAAAAAAAATTTAACTAAAAACTTCCATCTTATCTCTCAGCTAATTAAGACACATTGTACTAGTGGAATTGTAAACTGGCAAAGCTTTCTAGGGAGTTCAATTTCACATATCTAACCAACATGTAAAGTGCATATCCCCTTTGACCTATTGACTCTAATTCTAGAAAGTCATCCTGTAGAAACAGTCACATTTGAAATGATAAAATTACACATTTTTTTAAAATTGCAGCATTGTTTGCAATCCCCAAATATTGGAAATAACCCATCAATAGGAGAAATAAATGAATGTTCAGGCTAAAAAATACCAGGCAGCCCTAGAAAAGAATGAGGCAGCTTTTCATGTACAGATATGGAAGGATCTCTAAGTTATATTAAGGGAAAAGATATAAAGAACATGTATAGAATGATACCAGTTGTTTAAAAAAAGAAAAAAAAGAAAAGGAAAGGATGTATATGGAGTTCCTTGCATAGACCATCTCTAGAAAAATACAGAAGTGGTAACAGTGGTTGCCTTTGGAAAGGGGAACTGTTTGGCTGGGGAACAGGGAGGAAGGAAGCCTCACTTTTACTTCATACCTTTTGATCCTTTTATATCATATTTAATAAATGTAATTAACATTGAAATATGAATTGCATGAATTTAATTTTGAAAAAAATAGCAAATATACATAGGAAAATATGAAAGAATGTATACAATTAACATTCTAGGGAACTTTCACTTTTGAATTATGTATTTCTATAATGTTTAATAGTGGATAGATAGTAATAGTGGATAGTAATTTAAAAAATAAGTCATAATGAAGATAGAAGACAGCAAAAGTGAGCATGGGCTTCTATTTATTCAAGTACTAAATCACAAATATGTAAATCGTATTCAGAGTATATTCATATACTCTGAATACGATTTACATATCCTCTAAAATATGTAATTTGGCTCCGTGTGACTTTATTCTATGCAAGTGGGTACTATCTAATGCATTCTGCTTTATCATATAGGAATTCACAAGCACTTGCCCGTTGATAAATTGAATTAAAATGGATAAAATTTCTCTCATCTGATCTTGTTATGTCTCAATCTTTGGCACAACAAAGATACAGTGAGGTCACCAGTCAGTCACGTCAGCTATTATTTTGATTACATGACATTTTCTTAACGGTTGTTTTATGAAATTTAGAAATATCCTTTCAGTTTAAGAAAAGTTGTCGGACTTCTCAGTCTAACAAAATACAAAAGCAGCTCATAAGGATCCTGGGAGAAGATTATGATAATCTCCATAATGGTGTCTACTTTCTCACCGTACAGGACAGCACTCCTCCCAGTTTCCCTCCAAATGAACATCAGGCTTTCCTCAGTTTTGAGTTTAGCTTGTTTTTTACATCCTCGAGTTGACATGTGTCCAAAGATCAAAGGGCAAGCCCTATACAGTGGCCTCTCTGTATTTTCCAGATGCCAGATGGGTCTGGTGCCAGCCCAGAAGGTTGAGATCATTCCTAGACCAGGATTCTGAAGCAATATTGGGATTGGAGGGAGAGCTATAATGGGCCATCAGTAACCTGGAAATATCCTAGGACAGAAATTTCTTGGAGTGGATCTACCTACGTTGTCCAATAAAGTAGCCACTAGCTTTGAAATATGGCTAGCATAGATTGAGATGTGCTGTAAGTGTAAAATACACACGAGGACTTAAGGCCAAAAAAAGAGCCCCAGCACCCATATGGGAAGAGCTAGGGCTCTTCCCATGGTGTCTGCGTGGAGTTCTGAAGTTGGGAAAGAGCTTAGTGAGGGTGCACTGTGTGTGTGTGTGTGTGTGTGTGTGTGTGTGTGTGTGTGTGTGTGTGTTCATTAATGACCAGTGAGAGACTAGTTTGTGTTCATAAGCTCTCTCGGTATTTGCAGAGTGACCACTATTTACCCACCACTCAGCTAGTAGTTTGAAAAGAAACCCTGTGGGAGGGGAGGGTATCCCCTTTCTTTGTCTGCCCAGAATACTTTTCTTTAACATACTCATCCCTGTGAACAAGGGAGCAGACACAGAGCCCAGGATGGGCCAATCATGGTACACTCGCCACAGTGATTGGTCCAGGGATGGGCATGTGACCCAAGTCCAACCAATCAGGAGGCTTTTCCAGGAGGTTTCTGTAGAAGCTGAAGAAACCCTTATCACTTCTCACTTGTTAGGAGCTGTCCGTTTGTGACTTGGAAGTGGCCAGCAGTCATGTTCCCAGCCAAGCAGGGAAACGTGAAGGCATAATGTTCAATGGAAAGCCTTGTGAGTTGCAGAGAGGCCTGACTGTGTATGAGTCACAAGCCAGTCCTGGGCCCATTCATGCATGAGGTCAGCTTCATCATTCTTGTGGTTTGGTTACAGGAGCCAGAGCTTTACTTTTCACCTTTCAAGTTAATTCACTATGTGTTTCTATCACTTGCAATAAAAAGAAACTGACAAATATAGATTTATGGAAAAACAAGACATGGGTGCTGCCCTCAGAGAACTTATGATTCATATGGAAATTTAGGGACAGTAGAGAAGAAAATACAAATTATACTTAAGCATTATGTTGTACTTACTGCACATCTACCTGTGCAGTGGCTAAATCTATTGTCAAATGTATGAAGAATGTGCTAGAGTAGACAGTTGAGTGGTTTAGAACAATGGCCATTGTTTCGTTTCCCACAGGACTCAGAAGTTTCTAGCCCTTGTTTTAAACAATTTCACATTCTGAAAAATAGTAGAATGAAGTGGAAAGAACACAGGCTTCAGAGCCAGACCTGGGATGAAATCTGGGTTTGCCACTTCTCAGCTACATGATGAGGTCAGTTTTGATGTCTTCATCTGGAAATACCACCCTGACTCAAAATGCTTAGGACAATATAGGAACCTGCTTTCCAACCTGCTAAGTCTGGAGGGAGGTAGGCTAGTGAATCCAGTGGCTCAATCATGTCATCATGGGCTCTGGTTCTTCAGTCCCTCCACCTTGTCATTTCAGGTCACAAGATGATGCACTTATTCCAGGCATCACATCCAAGAAACATCAAATCCAGGGATTCTGTCTTTTCCAATGCCCCTTTAGGAGTTTGAATGAAAGCTTTCTCAGAACATCCAACCCAGGGCTTCCCTGGTGGCGCAGTGGTTAAGAATCCGCATGCCAAGGCAGAGGACATAGGATGGAGCCCTTGTCCGGGAAGATCCCACATGCCGCGGAGCAGCTAAGTTCGTGCGCCACAACTACTGAGCCCGCACACCACAACTACTGAAGCCCGCTTGCCTAGAGCCTGTGGTCCGCAGGAAGAGAAGCCACCGCAGTGAGAAACCTGCAACGAAGAGCAGCCCCCGCTCACTGCAACTAGAGAAAGCCCGTGCGCAGCAACGAAGGCCCACCGCAGCCAAAAGTAAATAAATAAATTTACTTTTAAAAAAATAAAGGGCTTCCCTGGTGGCGCAGTGGTTGAGAGTCCGCCTGCCAATGCAGGGGACACGGGTTCGTGCCCCAGTCTGGGAAGATCCCACATGCCGCGGAGCGGCTTGGCCCGTGAGCCATGGCCTCTGAGCCTGCGCGTCCGGAGCCTGTGCTCCGCAACGGGAGGGGCCACGGCCACAACAGTGAGAGGCCAGCGTACCGCAAAAAAAAAAAAAATACAGAAAAAACTTCTAACCCAAGCCCAACCTGCCCTCTCATCTCATTAGCCAGAAGAGAGTCACATGTCAAGCCCCAAGCCAATCACTGACAAAGGGAACAACCCTACTCTGATGGTTTTAAATTAATCAGGACTTAAATTTGAAATGTGGGCTAGGATTGCCTTCCTGTAAGGGGTGGGGTGAGGAGGTGTGTTATATTCTCATCACAACTGAGGCTTCTGATCTAACTGCAAACCATCAGCAGAACCGGTAAATACTCTTGAGTGTCTGGTCCAAGGCTCCCCTCCCCTGAGCCCGTGTGGGGGGGGGAGATAGGCACAGGAAGGCTTGGAAGGGAGGCACATCTATGGGAGGCTACATCACAATTAAAGGCTCCGACTAGACCCCTGGCAGCGGGACTGGAGCTGGGAGAGGATAGGATGGCAACAGAGAGATGGGGCTCAGACCTGGGGCTCAGCATTTGAGTCTTGCACCCTGGGCCAGCCACTTGGCCACGTGAGGACATTGTGAAGAGTGAAGGATTAATAACAGTTAGCACTGAGAGCTTTACTATATGCCAGGCTTCCTGTTAAGCACTTTTCAAGGACGATCTTGTTTAACCCTCACAAAACCTCTATGTCGTTTTATTACCATCTACATTTTACAGAAACTGAAGCTTGAAGGAATTAAATAACTGGAGCAAAGGCACACAGGTGTGAGCAATGGAGCCATGCTTTGAACTCAGTGATGGGATCCCAGAGCCCTTGTTCTTAAGCACTGAGTTGTCCTGGTTTAGGAAGGATGGTGATGAGCCTGCTGTTTCTACCATTCCTCCAACCATCCATTCAACAAATATCTGTGAAGTGCTCACTAAGTACCTCACAGGAGACAGAGCAGTGAGCATGGTCCCTGCCCTCAGGGAACTTAGTTTTCAACATATAATCTTTGTGTTTATAGGACATCTAACTGGAGGTGCCCTGAGTCAGAAAACTGAGAGCAGGATAGAGTCTGAGCTGGAGACACAGCTTTGGAAATGTAGTTATGCCATAGCCAAGACAACAGAAGATGACTGTATGACAAATACTACATGGTATCATTTATATGTGGAACCTTAAAAAAAGTCAAATTCATAGAAACAAAGAGTAGAAAAGTGGTTGCCAGGTGCCAGGGCGCTGGGAAAATAGGGAGAGGTTGGTAAAAGAGGACAAACTTTCAGCTCTACGATGAATAAGGTCTGAGCATCTAATATAGAACATGATGATATAGTTGATAACACTGTACTGTATAATTGAAATTTGCTAAGAGAGAAAAATGTTCTCATCAAAAAAACAAGCAAACGGTAAATATGTGAGGTGATAGATGTGTAAATTAGCTTGATGGTGGGGATTCTTTATAATGTATATGTGTAACAAAATATCAAATCATCACATTAAATCACACTATAAGTATATAACAATTTTATTTGTCATTTATACCTCAATAAAGCTGAAAAAAAAAGATTGTGATTAAAAAAAATTCTGAAGTGATAAGTGATTAGGGAAAGCCCTAGAAAAGCCATTTAAGTGTTGTCCTGGTATTCTAAATTATATTCTTAAAAAAAAATCAATATTCATATATTATTAGCACCAAGTTTCTGAAATCTTCAAGGAAAACAAGTCATATAAAGTCTTTCAGACTTTAAATAAACTTGAATAAAGTTATCAAAGACATGGCAACAATGCTTTCAAAATACCTTGGTCATTCTAGTAGTTACTATTAATGGTCTACCTTTTGGCCATTCCCCTTCTTTCTTGCCAACAGAACCCCAATTTTATTCTGATATCTGGTGGCCATCAGATATCAAGGGAGGTTGGGCCCCTCCCTGACCCTAAAGGACCAATCTTGACTGGTTTAAGCCCAGCAGGGTGATTCCATCCCCTTGACAGTTCAGATACAGGCACACAAGGCAATTCTGGACAGTGAGATATGACGAGATGTTTCCTGGGGGAATGTTATGAGCTCCTGCTGATAAATAGTTTCATGGGAAGAAACAGCCCCTTTTCCCACTTCATGTAGTCATTCTACATGTGATACCCGGATCTGTGGCAGCCTTCTTGTGACCATGAGGGAAGCTGATCTGAGAAGGCAGAACTGAAAGCAGGCAAAGCTTTTGTGGTTGAGTTGCTGAATTAGCAAACCCTGGAACCACCCAACCTCTGTCCTTCTTAAGTGACAATACATTCTTCTTACTTAGAAATGTATTAGATCATTTTTGAGTCTTTCATTATTTGTAGCCCAAAGCATCCTAAATGACATGATTGCTTATAATATATTGCCCTATCTATTTAGAAAGGTAGCTGATCAAGCAATACCTTAAAAATATACATTCCTTTTGTTTTAGCAAGGTTTCTCTTAGAAAATATAAACTCAGTCAGGCTTTCTTTTCTGCTTATCTGATACCCTTGTACCTGCTGAAAAATGAATAGATATTTGCAGAGCAATGTTAAAAGGTTACATGATGCAGCTGCAGATATTCAGCTATTTAGTTACTATTTATGTTCCTTAACAAGTGAAAATTGCCTTTATGCATTTTTGGTAGTTCTCACTCCAGAAATCTGGATCTATTATATCCATTTTGTCATGTGTGCAATAGATTTTGGCCAGATCCCATGTTTTCCCTTTTACAGGGACCAATTTTAAAAGAAAACAATCTAATTAATGATTAAAAAAATGTTTTTTCCACGTCCAACAGTCCTGATGGTAAACTCCAAGTCATTGCTGGTTTATTTGACAGACCAGGAAAGCTAACTGTTGATATCCACACTAAGGGGAATATAAAGATCAATGGTTCTGATTAAAGTATATCAAAATATTTTGAAAAACTAAGTTATCTTGCAACCTCCTTTACATGTCTTTAAAGGCTTATTTTATCTTCTTTCAGCAAATGTACTTGAAGATGAAAACTAAAGCATATCGCCCAAGGCCTTCCAGCTGGTAAAGGAGAGGCCCTGAACTGGGACTGAACTCCAGGTTCACCTGACTGCAGAGCCCAGATGCACCCCAAACTCCATCCAGCATGCTAGAATTACCCCCTTGCCTTCACCATGGTCTCCTGTCTACAGAAATTGTAATAAGTAGCAAACTGTTCAAAAGGTACACAGAACGAGAGGTTAGAGGAAAGAAACTCCATAATCTCCATACCCAGTAATCAGCTCTACTGTAGTTACCCTTACATCCTATCTATCGAAAGCAATTAAATAAAGATCCTGGGACAATGAATTATTTTTACCATTAGAGCCTAAAAATCACACACTTACACAGTAACCATGACTACTGGTTACTTTGTTACTCCAGTAACAAAGGATTAAGCTCTCAGTTTCTATCTATTAAGAGTGGAATTATCTTCATTCTTAAAACCGATCCTTTAAAACAATCTCTTATATTACAAAAACTTAGAAACAGGGTCCCCCCCCTCGCACCCGCTGCCTTGGCTGGAAAAATGATTTAAATAATTCTTCAAAACTGTTTAGTTCTTCATTGCAGAACATGTTTAGTTCTCCCGCAATGAAGTAAGTGAAGATGCCCGTGGTCCTGTGAGACTGAAACATGTCCTTTTCAGAGAAAAACATGAAAAGGATAAAATCTCCGAATTCCATGGTTACCTCGGGAGTGTTCATTTACAATATTTCCATGGCTACCATATCACCAGGCTGTAAGGGTTTTGTGCCCATCATTCCGTGCTTACCAAACTCTAATTCCCTCCTCAACATACGTTTGGGGTTTCTACCTGACATGTTACTCTGTCTCTACTTGGGCAAGCCTCCTAGGCTGATTCACCACAGTCCATTCAACATGAGCCATCATGGTGACCTTCTCTACTCCAAAGAGCTTGACCTTGACCTCCACTCCACTTCAGCAAAGCACCCCAAGGCCACACCCTTGAGTTTGTCTTCCCTGGAAACTGCTCCAGCTCTGAAAGCTTAAACATTATAATCCTCTTTTCTCTGCAACTTCCTATTTTCTAGTTTTCTTATGTGCCTAGAGGCAGCTGATATAACGGGCAAATAAAACAATAAAGCAGGGCTTCCCGCTTGGCGCAGTGGTTGGGAGTCTGCCCGACGATACAGAGGGCGGGGGTTCGTGCCCCGGTCCGGGAGAATCCCACGTGCCGCGGAGCGGCTGGGCCCGTGAGCCATGGCCGCTGATCCTGCGCGTCCGGAGCCTGTGCTCCGTGACGGGAGAGGCCGCGACAGTAAGAGGCCCGCGTTCCGCAAAAAACCCCAAAAACAAACAAAAAAATAAAACACGGGTTTGGGAACCAAGAGAGAAGAGGGTTTAAATATGGGATCTACCACTTGCTAGCTGTGTAGCCTCAGGCGAATGACTTTATATATCTGAGCCTCACATTCTTTATGTGCGAAAGAGAAAAATCCTATTTTGCAGCACGGTGATGTGGGTTACAATCCTGGGACTGAAAGCACCAAGCAAGACACTTAGTTGGTGCTCAGTAAAGTTGGTTTCTCCCCTCCCCTTCACTCTGTGCAGTGCTCACACCTACAACTTTCTTCTTAGATCTCAAAGAGAAGGCAGGTCCTGGGACCCTTCCAGTCTCTCATCCCTCCCTGGGCTTCAAAGTCAGTCATTTTATTCACTCTCTCCTCTGATGTCTCACCACCTGGTCCTGGTTAGCACTTACCCCTGGGAAGATGCCACACTTCCATGGCTCACTCTTGCTGCCTGGCTGCCGAGGGCATTCAGCTAGGCCAGGAGGTCCTAGGCATTTCTGTGTTTTGAAGCTTCTCATATATTTATTACGGAGAGGGGGAGGGGGAGAGAGAGGGAGAAAGGGAGGGGGGAGGGGAGGAAAGCGGACAGAGAGGAAGAGGAGGCAGAAAAGTCCGAAGATTGTGGACTATTTAAATGTTTACATTTTGGGAAAATACTCCCTCCCTGGTCCAGAAACCCCATTAACATAACAAGTGGCCATTTATCAACTAGGAGAGTTTGGAAGCAGTTCCTCCTTTTCTGTCCTCCAGGCATTTCCCTGTGCTCCTTCAAACCACCACCTTAAAGGCGTTGCTTCCACCCACTCCAACTGGGGGAAGGCCTAGGTCGAGTGCTGCCAGTGACAGCGTAGGTAAATTTGCCTAAAAGACATCGGGAAGCTTATTCACCTGTGGCTGTATGCTGCATTCCCTGACAGAAGTGTATTCAGCAGTAAAGGTATAATTTTAGCATCCATATGATGACTCTTGTGGTACGCGGGCCTCTCACTGTTGTGGCCTCTCCCGTTGCGGAGCACAGGCTCCGGACGCGCAGGCTCAGCGGCCATGGCTCATGGGCCCAGCCGCTCCGCGGCACGCGGGATCTTCCCGAACCGGGGCACGCCCCCGTGTCCCCTGCCTCGGCAGGCGGACTCTCAACCACTGTGCCACCAGGGAAGCCCCTGACTCTTGTTTCTTAATTGATGCTTAGTAGTCAGGTGAAGACTTCTAAGTTCCCTTAAAAATCCTGAAGTTTGTATTTAACAAATTAGATTTTTAAAAAAATTTATTATTTATTTATTTATTTATGGTTGTGTTGGGTCTTCGTTGCTGCGTGGGGAGCTTTCTCTAGTTGCGGTGAGCAGGGGCTACTCTTCACTGCGGTGCTCGTGCTTCTCATTACAGTGGCTTCTCTTGTTGCGGAGTACAGGCTCTAGGAGTGTGGATTTCCGTAGTTGCAGCACGTGGGCTCAGTAGTTGTGGTGCACGGGCTTAGCTGCTCCGTGGCATGTGGGATCTTCCCGGACCAGGGCTCGAACTTGTGTCCCCTGCATTGGCAGGTGGATTCTTAACCACTGTGCTACCAGGGAAGTCCCACAAACTAGTTTTTTTTTTTTTTTCACAAATTAGATTTTTAATGTTAAAAACATAGTGCATTATGTGGTGATCATTTTGTAATGTATAGAAATATCAAATCACTATGCTGTGCACTAGGAACTAACAGCGTTGTAGGTCAGTTATACTTCAAAACAAACTCACAGAAAAGGGGATGTGGGAATTGGATGAAGGTGGTCAAAATGTACGGCCTTCCAGTTACACAATAAACAAGTACTAGGGATGTAATGTACAGTGTGATTAATATAATGAACACTGCTGTACATTGTAAGTTATTTATCGTTAAGAGAGTAAATCCTGAGTTCTCATCACAAGGAAAACATTTTTTTTCTTTTTCTTTTGTATCTATATGAGATGGTGGATGTTCACTGAACTTACTGTGGGAATCATTTCATGATGTATGTAAGTCACTTATACAGTGCTGTATGTCAATTATATCTCAATAAAACTGGAAGAGAAAAAAACACTGGCACCCCCCCCCCCGCAAATATATACACATATCGTGCATTATGATCGTGCTATCCATATGCTAGATAAATTGAAACAAAAATCGCAGTGTGGGACTTCCCTGGTGGCACAGTGGTTAAGAATCCACCTGCCAATGCAGGGGACACAGGTTTGATCCCTGGTCTGGGAAGATCCCACATGCCGCGGAGCAACTAAGCTCATGCGCCACAACTACTGAGCCCGTGCTCTAGAGCCTGTGAGCCACAACTAGCGAACCCACGTGCCACAACTACTAAAGCCTGTGCGCCTAGAGCCCGTGCTCTACAACAAGGGAAGCCACTGCAATGAGAAGCCCACGCACAGCAATGAAGAATAGCCCCCACTCACTGCAACTAGAGAAAACCTGCGGGCAGCAACGAAGACCCAACACAGCCAAAATGAATAAGTAAATAAAATTTAAAAAAAATCACAGTGTACTCTAGGTTCTCTAGGTAGCAAGATCTGGAAGACTGCAGCACAAACACTGTTGAGTGAGTATTTCAATCCTGCCAGTGTAACCTCCCTGGGATGGCTCACTGTCGTGTCCACTTGGCTGGGCTGTGGTACTCAGCTGTTTGGTCAAACACTAGTCAAGATGCTGGGAAGGTATTTTTTAGATGTGATTAACGTTTAAATCAGTGAACTTTCAGTAAAGCAGATTATGCTCCATAATATGGGTGGGTCTTATTCAATTAGTTCCTTAAATGTAAAGACTACACAGAGGAATTCTGCCTCCAGACTGCCTTTGGACTCAAGACTGCAATGTCAACTTCTGTTGAAATTTCCAGCCTACCCACCAGCCCCTCACAGTCACATGAGCCAATTTCTTAGAATCTCTTTCTCCCTCTCTCTTTCTATCTTTCTCCATCAAATTGGCTCTATTTCTCTGGAGAACCCTGATTAATACAGACCCTGTGTATAACTATAGACATAAAGTCTAAATTTGAGGCTCTTCATGATGATGTCAGGCCTGGCACAGGGTCTTCCCCCTCCCCGCTCCCCTATTCCCGTGATAGGCTCTGAGCATCTGTACATTTCTCATTTCCGGCTTCAGCTCAGCCCTCAGTTTCTTTAGGATTCCTCATTCCCTGGTGTGGCAGGAGCTGCTAGTGTACTGCCAATAACCTTTCTCCATTCTTCAGTAGAAACAGAATCCTTACTTTTTAGGTGAACACGGCCATCTAGAATAAAGACTACTTTTCCAAGTGTCCCTTGCAGGTCTGAGTTGCCATGTTACTATGTTCTAGCCAATGGGGTGTGAGAGGAAGTGGTCTGAGCAGCTTGCGGGTGCTGTCTTCCTTCCTCCTTCTTTTTTGGAAGAATGCAGATGTGATGGCTCAATTTCCATGGGGTGACTGGGACAATCAAGCCATGCACAGGGGAGCAATCACACAGAAGAAGCCTGGGTGTCCAGCACTGTGGCAACGTCACCTACCTTGAGCTCAACACCACTGGACACCTTGGGCTTCCGTCTACTTTTAATTAGACCCTCTTAGTTCCAAGGTTTATGTTTTTTGTTTCTTGGAGGTTTTTTTGGCTGTGGCACAGGGCTTGCGGGATCTTAGTTCCCCGACCAGGGATCAAACCCGTGCCCCCTGCAGTGCAAACATGGAATCCTAACCACTGGACTGCCAGGGAATTCCCCAAGGTTTATGTTTAAGAAGAGACACCTTTAATATTAAAGATGCAGTGTAACCTAATCCTAACTATTGTACCTGGTAAGGGATTTCTAGCAAGAGAGTTTAGCGATTAAACAGCTCATGCTTTGAATTCAGGTAGATCTACATTTGGATTCCATTTTGTCTCTGAGAGTTGAGTGACCTTGACCAAGTTGCTTTACCTTTTTAAGCATCAGGCTCTTCTTCTGCATATTGGAGATAAAAATTAATATCCAACTCACAAGGTTGTTGTGAAGACTAAATTAAATCAAAGTGCCCAGCACATAGGAATGGTTTAATAGATAACAGGTAGCCATTGCTATTGTTTTTACTACTGTTATCATTCTCCATAATGGTTGTTTTAAACATTCTTCTCTCTTCAAGCCTCGATCTCCATCTCTCGCACACTCACTCTCAGGAAGTAGAGGTGGTCATCTAGAGGGAGAGGCAGATTGGCGCACGTTGTTGGAGCCCAAGCAGGGTTGAGGAGGACACATCCAGAGAGACGAAGCCTGAGATGGAAGCTAGAGCCTGGAGTTGGGGCAGGAGGGCAGCTCTGCAAAGGAGTGACCTGGTGTAGGTTGTCAGAACCTGAGCAAGGTGACAAGGATATCCATGTGGGAAGGGTAGACTGCCTTGAAGTGCTGAAAACTGAGAGGAGCGTATCTATGCAGGGTTGGGCAGTAGTGGTGATTGGATATTGATTGCACGTAAGGGACTGATCACATAAGTAAATGCATTAAGGATAATGGGAGTTGATTCTCACCATCAGAGAAGGGAGGTAACAAATATGGGAAGGAAGAAAACTACCCTGAGATGAGGGATTGGCTACTCACTTTTTAAAAAATTAATTAATTTCTTTGGCTGCGTTGGGTCTTTGTTGCTGCATGCGGGCTTTTCTCTAGTTGCGGTGAGCGGGGCCTGCTTTTCATTGCTGTGCATGGGCTTCTCATTGTGGTGGCTTCTCTTGTTGTGGAGCATGGACTCTAGGCATGCGGGCTTCAGTAGTTGTGGCATGCAGGCTTCAGTAGTTGTGGCTCGTGGGCTCTAGAGTGCAGGCTCAGTAGCTGTGGCACATGGGCTTAGTTGCTCCATGGCATGTGGGATCTTCCAGGGCCAGGGCTCGAACCTGTGTCCCCTGCACTGGCAGGCGGATTCTTAACCACTGCACCACCAGGGAAGTTCCGAGATGAGGGATTGGGAATGAAGGTACCTGTATAATCTCAAGTTTTTCAACATAGGTAGATACAGGAATAAATACAGGTGCAAATTATGTGTGTGTGTACATACATGAGTTCCCTCTTTCTATTGAGACTGTCTGGGAGCAACACCATTCCAGTAGTAATGAGCATACCTAGCACTGAGATCTTGGCCTCTAAATACTATTTGCAAGTGCAAGAAACCAGGACTCCTTGGAGAAATGGCTGATTACAAGACACTGTACCCATTAATAGTCACTCCCCATCCTCTGATCCTTCCAGCTCCTGGCAATCAATAACTTGCTTTCTGTCTCTGTGAATTTGCCTATTCTGGACTTTTCACATAAGTGGAATTAAACAACATATGGCCTTTTGTGTGTGGCTTCTTTCACTTAACAAAATGTTTACAAGTTTCATCCATGTCACAGCATGTATCAGAATTTCATCTGTTTTCATGGTGGAATAATATTCCATTGTATGGATAATCCGCATTTTGTTTATCCATTCATTAGCTGATGGACAGACATCTGGATTGTGTCCACTGTTTTCTATTATGAACAATGCTGGTATGAACATTTGTGTACAGGTTTTTGTGTGGACATGTGTTTTCAATTCTCTCGGGCATGTAAAATTGTGAGGTCACATGGTAATGTCATGTCTTTTTGAGAAACTGCCAAACTGTTTTCCAAAGCAGCTGCATCATTTTATGTTCCCACCAGCAGTATCTGAGACTTCCAAAATCTCCACATCCTCACCAACACTTGTGATTGCCTGTGTTTTTGATTATAGCTATTCTATTAGGTGTGAAGTGGTGTCTCATTATAGCTTTGAATTGCATTTCCTTAATAACTAATGCTGAACATCTTTTCATGTGCTTATTGGCCATTTGTGTATCTTCTTTGAAGAAATGTCTATTCAAATCCTTTGTCCATTTTTTGATTGGTTTTTTTATCTTTTTATTGTTTTCTTAATCTTTTAATTGTTGAATTGTAAGTGTTCTTTATATATTCTGGGTACAAGTCACTTATCAGATTATGATTTAGAAATATTTTCTCCTATTTCGTGTGTTTGGTCTTTTCACTTTCTTGACAGTTTCCTTTGAAGCAAAAACATGTTTAATTTTGATCCAATCCAATTTACCTATTTTTTCCTTGGTTTCTTATGCTTTTGGCGTCATAACAAGAAACCATAGCCAAATCCAAGGTCACAAAAATTTAGTTCTATGTTTTCTTCTACAACTTTTGCTGTTTGATTTCTCACATTTAGGTGTAAGAGTTAACTTGTATATATGGTATCCTGCATATGGTATGTATATAATTTTGTGTATGGTATGAGGAAGAATACCTTTTGTTTAATTTTCTCGTAACATTCTTTTGCATGTGGATATCCAGTTGTCCCAGCAACATTTGTTGAAAAGACAATCCCTTCCCATTGAATTGTCTTGGCAATCAATGAAATTCAATTGACCATAAATGTAAGGCTTATTTGTGTACTCCTAATTTTATTTCATTGATCTATATCTTATCCTTATGCCAGTAACAAACTATCTTGATTACTGGAGCCCTGTACCAACTTTTAAAATCAAGAAGTGTGAATCTTCCAACTTTACCCTTTTTTCCCAAGACTGTTTTGGCTATTCTGGATCCTTTGCATTTTCACATGAATTTCAGGATGAGCTTGTCAATTTCTGCAACACAACCAGCTGTGATTTTGACAGAGATTGCACTGAATCTGCAGATCAATTGGGGGAAAATACAATTTTAACAAAATTAAGTCTTCCAATCCATGAACATGGGATCTTTCCACTGGAAAGAAAATTTCCCATTTTGTTGTGCAGACTTGTTTCAGGGTACAAGTCTTATGCTTCATATGTTAAATTTATTTCTAGATATTTTATTCTTTTTGAGGCTATTGTAAATGGATTCTTTTTCCTAATTTCATTTTCAGATTGTTCATTGTTAGTGCATACAATTGATTTCTGTATATTGATCTTGTATCTTGCAACCTTGCAGAACTCATTTATTTTGATAGTCCTTGGTGAGTTCCTTAGTATTTTCTATATATAAGATCATGTCATCTGAGAAGAGAGAGCATTTTACTTCTTCCTTTCCAGTCCAGATGTTTTAAATTTATTTTCTTGTCTAACTGCCCTTGCTAGAACCTCCAGTATAATGTTAAATAGAAGGGGTGACGGCAGACATTCTTGTTTCGGTACTGATTTTAGGCAGAAAACATCCGGTCTTCCACCAGTAAATATGATGTTAAACTGTGGCCTTCGATGGATGTAGCCATAAAAATTTTATGTATCAAGTTGAAGAAGTTGTTTAGTGTTTTTATCATGAAATGGTGTTGAATTTTGTCAGATGATTTGTCTGTGTTGGTTGAGATGATCATGTGACTTTTGTCTTTTATTCCATTAATATGGTATATTACACAATTGATTTTCATATGTTACACCAAGCTTGCATTCTTGGGTTAAATCCCACTTTATTGTGGTTTTATATGTTTCTGGATTTGTTTTGCTATCATGTTGTTGTGGAGTTTTGCATTTATATTTATTAGGAATATTGATGTAGTTTTCTTCTGATGTCTTTATCTAGGTTTGGTATCAAAGTAATACTGGCTTCATAGAATGAGCTGGGAAGCGTTCTCTTTCATTTTTTGGAAGTGTTTGTGACATTTGATATTTATTTATGCTTAGGTGAAACAAGCAAATGCTACAAAATACATATCAAAGATACCAAAATGTTTTTAGTATCAGATAAATCTTTTCAGGTTCTCATCACACAATTCCTCTTCCCAGAGATATAGACAGACCTTTATCATTTCTTCCTTAGGCATTATAAACTTATCAGCTGCATGATAGAACTCATGAACTTCCCTCCTCCTGGCCCAATAACCTCACAATTCAAACCTTAAATTCTCCTTTCCACATCTGTATCAGTTCATATTAGGCTCAGCTGTGAATAACAGATACTCTAAATAATATATAGAAGCCTAAATGTGATAGTGGCTTATTTGTTTTTCATTTAAAAGTCAGAAAGTGGGCAGGCAGCCCAGGGAGTAGTTTGGTGGCTTCATTCAATTAACTCTTTAGATACTCAGGTTCCTTCTAGCTCACTATTCTGCCATTCTCAGGTGCAGCCCTCATCCCTTATCTAAAATGGCAATAACATAAGGGAAGGGAAAAAAAGTAGGTAAAGGGCAAGCCTCAAGTGTCTTTTTTTTTTTTTTTTTTTTTTTTTTTTTTGGGGGTGCGCGGGTCGCCCCCTGCGGTGGCCTCCCCCGCCACGAAGCACAGGCTCCGGACGTGCAGGCCCAGCGGCCATGGCTCATGGGCCCAGCCGCTCCGCGGCATGCAGGATCCTCCCGGACCGGGGCACGAACCCGTGTCCCCTGCATCTGCAGGTGGACTCTCAACCACTGCGCCACTGGGGAAGCCCTCAAGTGTCTTTTAGTAAAGGTTCCAGGAAACTGCTATATGACACACGTATTTTTTTGTTTGTTTGCTTTTACGTTTTTTTGGCCATGTCAAAGGGCTTGCAGGATCTTAGTTGCCCAACCAGGGATTGAACCCAGGCCCTCAACAGTGAAAATTTGGAGTCCTAACCACTGGACTGCTAGGCGATTGCCATGACACACCTGTTTACATCTCACTGACTAGAATATATTCACGTGGTCTCCTTTAGCTGCAAGGGAAGCTGGGAAATGTGGTCTTTATTCTGAGTTGACATGGGCTCACGAAAATTAGGAGGTTTATTATTGTGGGAAAAGAGGAGAGATAACAAGTAGTTCCTACCACACATTCAATCTGTCAATTCTGTCCCCAACATTTTTCCAAATTTGCCCCCCCATTTTCTTCTTCATTCCTCCTTCCCTGGTATTAAACCCTAGTCAATTCTCACCCAAATTACCACAGTAGCTTCTTTTGTGTGTTGTTGTTTTTTAAACTTTTTATTTGAAAATAATTCCAAATTTACAGAAAAGTTATAAAAATGAGGACAGCACATTTCACTGAGATTCACTTGTTATTAAGATGTTTAAAATTCTTTTTCTGAAACACAATGCCTACATTGTGGCCCTTTACCCTAGAATACTCTAGTGCATATTTGCTAGGAATGAGAATATTCTCTTACAGAACCAGAGTATTGATCAACTTTGGTCAAGTTAGCATGGATTAGGTACTTCTATTTAAGGTACTGTCTGTATTTCAATGTCGACAGTTAACCCAACAATAATGTCCTTGATTCTTTCCTCCTGGGTGGGGTGCAGTCTAGTGCCATGTTTTCCATCTAGTTATTGGGTGTCTCTTGTCTTCCTTAACCTGAACACCTTTCATAGCCTTTCTTTGTCTCGTGTAACATTGACAGTTTTGCAGAATAGATTTCACCCACCTTTAGAAACTAAGACAAGCTGTCTTCATTCCGTGCTCACTGCCATTTTGTCGTGGTCAGGAGGGAATTCAGTATTACCCAGGTGACATGGTAACTGGCTCAGGGTGTCCCTCCTGGAGGCACCCAGTTCGTCTACCCCTCCTTGGTGGTGTTGATTGTGATCACCCCACTCCATCAAGGGGTTGTCTGATTTCTCCGCCATATGAGTACTATTTTTCCCTTTGCAACCAATATACAGTCTGTGAGGAGACTCAAGGACGTTTCTCTGCCACTGGGAAGCACCAGTCATAGGGTGGAGGGAAGTTCTTCCCTCCCGTGGGAACGTGAGGAGCGTGGGATTTGCACTCCATTCACATGTAACTGGAAACTCTGCCTGCCTCTGAATTGTGAGGCTTGCAGATGTCACAGGGTGATCCCACAGTAGCTTCTTCTTTTTAAAATATTTATTCATTTATTTATTTTTGGTTGGGTTGGGTCTTCATTGCGGTGCGCGGGCTTCTCATTGCGGTGACTTCTCTTGTCGCGGAGCACAGGCTCTAGGCGCGTGGGCTTCAGTAGTTGTAGCATGTGGGCTCAGTAGTTGTGGTTTACAGGCTCAGTAGTTGTGGTGCATGGGTTTCGTTGCTCTGCGGCATGTGGCATCTTCCCGGACCATGGATCAAACCCGTGTCCCCTGCATTGGAAGGCGGACTCTTAACCGCTGCGCCACCAGGGAAATCCCCCACAGTAGCTTCTTAACTGGTCTTTCCAACGCCTGTCTTTCTTTCCTCTAGAAAACTGTGTATTATATTTCTTCTAAAATACAGATGTAATCATGTCAATTGCACGATAACTTTCTAGTTGCCTTAAAAATAAAAATATCCAACCTTCTAAATGTGGTTTCCTTCTGAATGAAGTCCTTTTAGGATCTAGCTCCAGCTTACAACTTGAGCTTTGGTTCATCTCATTCTCTACTTGAACTTCATGCTCAAGCCATACCTAAATCCTGGCTTTCTCCTGAGTATACCACATCCTTTTACATCTTAGTAACTGTGGTAGATTGATTACAACACTTTTTAACACTTTCTGCTTACAACGTGACTTTGTAGTTCTTCTCATCAAGAGATGGCGGCTATTTCCCCACTCTTTGAATCTGGGCTGGCCTTGTGACTTGCTTTGTCCAGTGGAATATATCTGAAATCACTGTGTGCCAGTTCTGAGCCCAGGCCTATAGAGCTGCCTGTGCACTTCTGCTGCCTCTTGGCTCTGTCTCTGCCATTAGAACAAGCCTGGACTAGCCTGGTGGACGATGACAGCCCAAGTGGCGTGATACTGAGTCATTCCAGCCAAGGCTGCTTCTGCCATCCAGCCCTCAGTCAACCTGCCAGTTGACCTTAGACCAGTGAGCCAGCCCAGCCAAAATCAGCCAAGCCACACTCAGATCAGCAGAATGCCCTCACTGACATGTAGACTCATGAGATGGTCCTGTTTTAAGCCACTAAGCTTTGGGAAGGCTTGTCCGTAATGTTCATGTGGCAATAGCTCAAATATACAGTGCTTTGCTTGTGCTATTCATTTGCCTTGAAAGGCCTATTTCTTGAGTCCGGTAATCATCTAAATTCATCTATCAAGATGCAGATCAAATATAATATTAAGTGGGAATGCTTCCTGTCCCCATCTGGACAGATCTAGCCACTTTCTTTCTTTCTTTTTTTTTTTTTTTTTTGCTGCGGTACGTGGTCTTCTCACCGCTGGGGCCCCTCCCATTGAGGAGCACAGGCTCCGGACGCACAGGCTCAGCGGCCATGGCTCACGGGCCCAGCCGCGCCGCGGCATGTGGGATCCTCCCGGACCAGGGCATGAACCCGCGTCCCCTGCATCGGCAGGCGGACTCTCAACCACTGCGCCACCAGGGAAGCCCTAGCCACTTTCTTAATGAGCTTCACACCTCTGTTATAGCATGCAAGATATAGTTGCTTGTTCCCACATCCATCTTTCCTTTAGGCTGAGATATGAGGGCAAGGATGACCCATCATATGATGTGTACCAAAAAAATTTGTTGCATGAGTGAATAAACAAATGCCAGAGTGTTAAGCATATATAATTCTTTCCCTTGTCTATTTCTTTCAAACTATAAATATGCTTTCTTTTTTGCCTAGGTCCTTCCTTCTGTGATGCTTCCCCCAAATTTCAGTCATTTATCACATGCCAGCTGATGCGTTTATGCCTCTTTTCCCTTCCACAGGTGGCTTTTAAGTCTATGCAGTGCCATATTTTCCTCAATTGGTAATTTCCCATATTGGACAGTCATGTTACTTACAAATACTCTCCGAAAACTTTAAATCCTTAAAGTTTCTCAATTGCTCAATTGAACTGTCAACCATATTCACCACACACCCTCGTAAATAGACTAAAAATGTACACATTTGCTCTTTTTTTTTTTGCGGTACACGGGCCTCTCACTATTGTGGCCTCTCCCATTGCGGAGCACAGGCTCCAGACGGGCAGGCTCAGCAGCCATGGCTCACAGGCCCAGCCGCTCCGCGGCATGTGGGATCTTCCCGGACCGGGGCACGAACCTGCGTCCCCTGCATCGGCAGGCGGACTCTCAACCACTGCGCCACCAGGGAAGCCCCAGGGATGCCTCTTTGACTTTACATTGAACACAGTATATTTAATTATTTTGAAGAAGGAACTCTACTGGCAAGAAGTGTTCTGTGTGCCTCTTGTAAGATCTGATTTCACCAGAAAGCTTTGCTGTCACAAGCCAATTGTTTCTGATGTCAAAGTTAAAAATCATTTACATAAAAATACAACAATAGCATTTAATGCCTTTCATCAAACAAGACTGTAAACACTAATTAGTTATACTCCACTGTATTCTGGTGAGGCTCAGTAAATTATGATGCTTGTTTTATAGATACTGAAACACATACAGGAGATGAGTGACTTGCCCAAGGCTGAGAAGATGATGTCAAAAATTGAGGTGATGACTCTTGTGCCCTGTCCACTAGACCTCTCTGGTTTCATAGGATAAATTTTTAAATAGTACCAAGACCTCATATAATGCAATGAAAAAGTCCTGCCACATCAGCCGTTGCATTTTTGTCTGATACATTTAAATAAAAATTTCTAAGCATTAAATATTTAAGAAGAAAAAAATTTAATGAAAAGAGGAAACATCTTAAGTGCCTGGCACTAGTGCATCATGGCCTAATTGTCTCCAAAGGGCTGTGATTTTAAAATGAATTCAGCTCCTGCATCCCTGGTACAGTACACCACCATGCTGGGAAGATCAAGCCAACTGCATTGAAGCAAAAGGCTTCTTGCTCAAGTACCAAGTTCAGCCCTCAGGAGGTTAATGGGGCCATATTTCCTGGTGATGGACCACCTTATCTAAAAGTGGGATCTCGCTAACCGTTGAAGGATAGGGATGCCTCCCTGTACATAAAGTTCTTTGCTCTTTAAAATTTGGGATACAATTTACTTTTTAAATCATGGACTGATTTTCTTCCCATTAAGATTATTTCTCAGAATGGTACGGAAGCCTTGCTTTTGAGCTCTAAATGGGGTAGTTTGGATTGACTCCAACGCTTAAACTGTTAACATGTCTGCCAATCTAACCACCAACAGGATATTCTGTTCTCTCAGTGGTTGAAATTCTAGAAAAAGCCTTCTAAATGTGACTTCTACAAGCATAAAACTAATTGCCTTTCATTTGGGATCGTTCATGTAAATTCCAGAGGCTCCAATGACATAAACTTCTAAAATGGTATTGCCAAGAGTGAGCTAAATTTCTCCTCTAAAATACATATAAGGAGTCAACTTGCTGATTTTGGCCTGTAAGCTGCAAAATGGGGATATTTGCACTATGCACACCGTGTGAGTATTTTATCTACTAAACATTGAACAACTCATTCAAAAGTGCTTTATTTAAAAATTTGAGAAGCCAAGAGAATGAGGCATGACATAAGATATGTGTGGTTCCTGTCCCTATTCACCTTGTAATCCTATGTATGAGTAAATATAAATGTACATTGGAGAATGTCAGGGAATGGAGGGTATAGTAATCAAAAATGATGAAGCGGGCTTCCCTGGTGGCGCAGTGGTTGAGAGTCCGCCTGCCGATGCAGGGGACACGGGGTCGTGCCCCGGTCTGGGAAGACCCCACATGCCGCGGAGCGGCTGGGCCCGTGAGCCATGGCCGCTGAGCCTGCGTGTCCGGAGCCTGTGCTCCGCAACGGGAGAGGCCACAACAGCGAGAGGCCTGCGTACCGCAAAAAAAAAAAAAAAAAAAAAAAAAACGATGATGAAGCGTTCCTTAGCACTCCTCCCAGGAAGAGGTGGGGTCTGTTTTCCCTCCCTTTGAATCTGGCCTGGGCCTCTGACCTGCTTCGAACAGAAGTATGTTGCTGCAGAAACTGCAGGACTTCCGAAGATAGATCAAGAAGCCTTACTGTTTCCACCTGGGTTTCTTGACTTGTTTGTTCTTGAGATGCTCCGTCTCAGAACCCAGCTGCCATGCCGTGAGAAGCCCAGACCATCTGAAGGCACCCCAGCAGCCAGCCCTAGCTGAGCTTCCCGCCATGTGAGGGAGCCACCTTGAATGCCCCTCATGACCCTCAGGAGGAACCAACCCTGCCCACACGACTTCAGACTTCTAGCCTTTAGAACTGTGACCCATACATTTCTGTCAGCAAAGCCACCTGTTTGTGATACCTCGCTAAGGCAGTGCTAGGAAAGTAATACCTCCTCCTTGCACTGTGCTCTAGAAACTCTTTCAAGGCAGGACACTGCAACGATCATAGGGTAAGTTTCCCATCTCTCAGGGATCACAGTCCTTTGTTGTCTGATAGCCAGTGTCTCAAAAACCAGCGTCTTTGATTTTTTTGCTGTTGTTGTTCCAAATGGAAGGGGAACTCTGGTCCCCTCTTAGCTGGAAGCAGAAGTCCTCATTCATTTGATTCTTTTTTCTTTTTTTAAATTTATTTATTTTATGTCTTTATTTTTGCCTGCGTTGGGTCTTCGTTGCTGCGTGTGGGCTCTCGCTAGTTGCGTGCAACAGGGGCTACTCTTCGTTGAGGTGTGCACGCTTCTCACTGCGGTGGCTTCTCTTGCTGTGGAGCACGGGCTCTAAGTGCGCGGGCTTCAGTAGCTGTGGCACGTGGGCTCAGTAGTTGTGTCTCGCGGGCTCTACAGGTCAGGCTCAGTAGCTGTGGTGCACGGGCTTAGTTGCTCTGCGGCATGTGGGATCTTTCCGGACCACAGATCGAACCCGTGTCCCCTGCATTGGCCGGCGGACCCTTAACCACTGCGCCACCAGAAAAGTCCCTCATTTGATTCTTGATTGCGTGGTGCCCACTATCACTTTTTAATATTCTTGTGATCATATCCTTGCCAATGGGATCACAACCCTTGAGATTAGAGGCCACGTCTAATACTTCTTTGTACCGACCACAATGCCTGGGCTAGTGCCCCGCCCACAACAAAAGTGCAACACACATCTGAGTTGACCAGCATATTTTTGGTTCCTTGAACTCAGCATACTGAGGATTGACTCATGATGGAAAATCAATGGATATGAAATTTCTTACTCAACTTGCTACTTTTAGTGTGTGAAAAATAGCCTAAAATGAAAATATTTTTGTTCCTATCTTGTTTTCAAAGAAGTGACACTCTATTTCCTTTCAAAATTAACAGCCACATACATTAGAGCACAGAGCTGTGGAAGGAATTCTTGGGCCCAAGCCACACAGACTGTGAAGTAAAATGAACAGCCTGTCACTGCTCATCTGGATTTCCAGTCTATCATTTCTGTTTGACTCTCAGCTCTTTTCAAAGAAGGATGGAATGCTATTTGGTACCCAGGTTTCCCGGACAAGGGCATGAAAGGAATAACAGGGAATCAGAGTTTTTGGTTTCTTTCTGGAGATTCAAAAATAACTCAGTTTTTTCGGGGCTCCCCTGGTGGTGCAGCGGTTAAGAATCCACCTGCCAATGCAGGGGACACGGGTTCGAGCCCTGGTCCGGGAAGATCCCACATGCCGCAGAGCAACTAAGCCCACGCGCCACAACTACTGAGCCTGTGCTCTAGAGCCTGTGAGCCACAACTACTGAGCCCACGTGCTGCAACTACTGAAGCCCGTGCACCTAGAGCCTGTGCTCTACAACAAGAGAGGCCCCCACAACGAGAAGCCACTGAACCGCAATAAAGAGTAGCCCCCACTCGCGGCAACTAGAGAAAGGCTGCACACAGCAACGAAGACCCAACGCAGCCAAAAATAAATAAATTAAAAAAAAACTCAGTTTTTTTTAAATTGTAATGCTAAAGGAAGTTGTACACTGAGAGGTAAAGACACACAAGAAACTGGTCTAAGATTTTCCAAGTATAAACTGAATTACATAGCTTTAGATTCATGGCTTTAATATAACATTGACAAGGCAGGCAGGAATTTCTGTCCCACTTTCAACAAAGAGAAAAGAGGCACTTTTATATGACCAGACTGCTGACAGAATGTGTTAATAACAAAATTTTGTACATTTATTCAAGAATCAGCAAGCAGGTCTCTACCTCAGGGCCTTTACACTTACTGTTCCCTCTGGATTGTTCTTCTCCCAGATTATCCATCTACAAGGCTCACTCCACTTCATTCAAGCCTATTTTCAAACGTCACCTTCTCAGCGAGGCCTTCCCTGATGACTCTATCAAAAGAGCATTTCAACCCCTCACTGCTACTCCATGTGACTTGTTTTTTCACTTACCCTGCTTTATTTTCTTCATTTACATTTATCACTCACCATCCGACAGTCAGAAAAAGGTATGTATGAGTACGCATATATGTTTATCCAACACAGAAGCATTTATTTATTGTCTGTGCCCTGCCTGGCTAGACTGTAGACTCCATGAGAATAGAAACTTTTTCTGCTATAGTCTCAGCATCTAGAACAGTGTCCGGCCCACAGTATGCATTCAATAAATATTTGTTGAGTGAATGAACAAATATTTGCTGCTTTCCTACTCTGTGCAAAAAGCACTGGAGGGACTATGGTATGAACCCCCCCCAATCCCTAGTTTTGGAGACTTCACGTTCCAGGAGGAAGACAAGCACAAAACCCAGGACTATGCTACAAAGCAGAGGATGGATTAAATAATGTATTTTGGAAGCACGAAGGAAGGAGGCAGAATGGCTTTGAAATGACCCTTAACAATAGGAGTTTGATGGGCAGAGAGGGGAGGGCTGGGGGTCCACCCTGAAGACCCAGAGTGAGTCCTAGGCATTTGGAGTCCTGGCAGTGGCAGGCCTGTTTTCCTTCGGTTTGTGAAGAGGTAGCAGGAGATGAGGCAAGAGTGGAGGTTTGGGGGCCTGATCATGGAAAGCCAGCAAAGGCTTTTGAATTTTATCTTAAAGGCATTAAGTAAGGTAGGATTTTTTTTTTTTTTTTTTTTTTTTTTTTTTTT
>NW_006786109.1:608151-612658 GCF_000442215.2 Lipotes vexillifer
GTGGGATCTTCCCGGACCGGGGCACGAACCTGTGTCCCCTGCATCGGCAGGCGGACTCTCAACCACTGTGCCACCAGGGAAGCCCAAGGTAGGATTTTAAAACCATCTTCAGCTAGTCCATCTCCTATCCAGGAAACCTGGGTGTTTATCAGCGTACCACTGAACCTGAGCTCATCAATGTGGTGACTATGTTTATCATGACCCCCTACACATATGTACTAACACCTTTTCTCTCAGCAAGGATACACCATGAAAGTGTGGCACCACTGTAAGCGGAATTAAGGGCTTTCATTGGCAATTTGCTCTTTGATTTATTTACTTTTTTATTTTTAAATAACAAACTTACCTTACATGGGATCTTCATTTATGTTTTGGCATAAAAATGAACCCGGCATTTTCTCAAGGAAGCCTCTGGATCTGGTTACATGTGCCCAGTGAATTCCATGCAATCGATGTAAGAAGGACTGAACAGTGAAGGGGGACATAAATCATAGCATTCTCCCCACCTAAGCAGGGAAAGATTATGAGCTGATGGAAAATGTATAGACTATCAGAGCTTTGTAAATAACTTCCCATCCCTTCCCAACCCCATCCAGATCAAACCAATCCCACCACTTTATAGATGACAACCTAAGCTTCAGCCAGGTGGAATGGTGGGGCCAGTGGTGCCCGGCTGCTCAGAGGCTGAACCAAACCTGAGTCAGGTCAGAACTCTTTCTCCCCTCATCTTTGTGGCTCAAGTGGGTTACGTCAGAGCTACTGGAAACCACAGCATGGATGCGATCACTTTTCTAGTCTGTCAGTTTTGCTCAGTTTTGGGGAGGGGACCGTTAGTGGAGCAGGAGAGAGAGTTAAATAATTTAAGGAATTGGTAGTACTGAGCATTTTAATGTTCAGATGAAGACCTATTTGATTAGGAGTGCAAAATCTACTTGGGTTTTAAATCTGGATCAGGAGAAGTCAAGGACATGTCTGCTTTGGATAGGCTTTTCCAAGCTTACTACTCTGTCCCTTTAAAGTACTGGTCACTTAAAAAGTTTGAGATTGAGTATCCTACTCCACTGTGACTGGACCTGAACACTCACCCTCCTATTTTTAAATGGGAGTGTTTCTGTTGGATGGAAACAAAAGGAAATTCCAGGGATACGCCCTGGACTCTAAAGAAAACATTACAGGGGACCTCCCTGGCGGTCCAGTGGTTAGGACTCCAAGCTCTCACTGCCGAGGGCCCGGGTTCGATCCCTGGTCGTCGGGGAACTAAGATCCCACAAACCACGTGGCGTGGCAAGAAAATAAAAAAGAAAACATTGCAGCACTAGCCTATAGCAGTAGAAACTGAAATCATCAATGTTTTTAATGGTCATGGAAGACCATAACGTAAAAAAATTTTTTTTCTTTCTTTTGTCCTCTTCTCTTTCTAGCTGGACCTCAGGGGCTGAGTTGAAGTTAGTCGTACTCTTCAGTTCTTGGTGCACCATCGTGGGTCTGTGCCAGGCCCTCTCTCCATTGGGTGACCAGTGCATTGATCGAGCACCTTTTCTCTCCATCCCCTCCCCCCATCACTCCTCCCACCACAGACCACCTTCCTCGGGGGTTTTAAGATGTATTTCTTTGTTGTACGCCTTCTTGCCAGACGTGGATTATGGATTGTTGTTTTATATGCCTATTTCGTTTTTGCACTCTGTATTATTCCTTCAGGGCCCATCCATTATATTATGTCTATGTCTAGTCCATTACTTCTAGAGCAACCTAGAACTCTACCATGCCTTACTTATCCATTCTCCCAGTCATGACCTAGAGAATGCCTGGTGGGAACTCAATCCAGTCCAGCAGGGTTTTATAGAAATTCAATTCTTTGTATTTCACCAATGTGGAGAACAAGCCAAACTTGTCCTATTATTATTAGACTGTTACGTATACCCTGCCTGACCTTGACTTGGTGCAGGAAGGAAGGGAAAGAAGGTGGGAATTGCTGAGTTTGTCTTTCTCTGCTCACTTAACACCTTTGAGTGGTGGACCCGTGCGTTGTAAACAAACTGGACATCCCAAGATAATCTTTCAAGGTCATTTCTCCAGGCTGAGTCCATTCAAAAACACTGCTCAAGACATAGATTATGTCTGGAATACTGTTAATTCAGGGTCAAGGAACAGGCATTGCAATAACCCACAGAGCTAGTTATATCAGCCAGGAGGAATGTATGCTGTCAACCATTGTACAAAGATGCCTATCATAGCTGAAGCTTCTCAACATAATTCTCTCCCATGCTTTGTCCAGGGAGGAAAGTCTTGCAATAGGGTAACTAACAATTTAGCTTTTGAAATGTGATTTGGGAAAGTCAGGATAAGTAAGTGTCTTTTGGTCCACTGGATACTTACAAAGCTAAAAATATGAGAAACCAAAGGGGATAATGTTTTATAAATAATGAGAGCTATTTTAAGGAGCCAACAATATAATTTTAATGTATTTAATTTTTCAAACGATGCCACAGTCTCCTGTGTGGCAGAGAATGGTTTTGGCCTTTAGAATGTGGTGTCCAAGTCTCCCATATGTTGGTTGTAATTGAACCAAAAGTTGGATGAGGCAATAATAGGGTGTGGGTGGAAAAGAGAACTTAGCTTAATGTATTTGTTTTTATCCCAAGCACTGCAGCTCTGAGTTTGGTGTTAAACAATGAGGGACAAACAAGGAGGGAGGGAGAGAAGAAAAAAAGAGAAGAGAAAGGAAAAAAAAGTAAGAAAGGAAAAAGGAAAGTCTATGTGCACTTTTGAAATATAACCCTCCTTCACACAGTCCAAGTACCTAGTGCTTCTTTGTGGACTGGTTCCCTAAGTCTATGTGTCAAGACTGTGTTAATGAAGGAACAAACCCTGAACTTGGATGAACAAGAAAACCTCAGTTAAGAAAAATAGGTTCTGCCACTCAGAGCCATGTGACCTTGAGACAATTGTTTTTTTTCTTTCTAAAACGTATTTTTTCTCATTGGTACAATAGGTGGGACAACTATCTTACAAAGGATTGTGCAGACTAGGTGAGTGCCCTCGGAAATTTTCAAGTGTTATACAAGTGTGAGGGATTCTCACAGGTTCCGAAGATATACCTTCAAGGAAGTTAACTGAATGGATTAGGGAGATAAAGCAGCCTACTTCGTTTGTTCAGTACTCCTTTATGATAAATTACAGTGTGTACGTGATTTCAGAGAACTGCTGCCCAGTGGACTGGAGCTCACGCTCCAGGGACTGAGTGTATTCCACCCACCACCTCTAATCCCATCTTTAAAGGACCACAAATCAAGGACTCAAGGAAACACATTATCAAGTAAACAATGCCTCTATCTTCATCTTTCTCAGACACTCAGATCCTCTGACAAAGATAAATGTGAATGGAAAAGGACCTTAAGAAATTGTTTCAGGAATGACCCTGTGTACCCATTCTGCTAGGTCCTATACAGGACTCAATGTGCTGCAAATCCATGTAGTGTTTCAACTGTTTTCCAAATCAGGATTGTTATTATTTAGAATTAAAGTATAGTTGCATTTCTATTGACGTTTGGGAAGTTATATATAGACGAAGTGCATTTTTGTTTGGATGCTGACTTTTCAATTTTTTTTTTAAGAATATGAAGGTCAGTATTTTACACTCCTCCATGAAAAGCCAGTGCCTATTTCTTCTTGCCATAGATGGACGTTCTATACATCCTCTGCTCTCTTTGGATTCTTGCACAATTATTGTCTAGTTGCCATAATTAGCACAATTGATACTAATTTTCAGTACTAGAAAAAAATTAGCCTCTATATGTTATAAATATATGCCTTTGTTGTTGTGATATTGTGATTTGTGAGAAATATATATTTGGTCTTCATCTCCATTTCTGGCACTTAGCCTAAAACACTTGGAATTTAGTAAGTGATGAGAACAATAAAGGTGTCTTTTGTTATGACAATGAGGTGACTTTTGGGCCTCACCTAAGGATGGGGGCTGGTTGCCAAGAGAACCAACCATGTGATTAGAGGGGTGACACTTTCTCGGAGGGGAGAGGGTCTGGAGGTTGAATATGTCACCAGTGGCTAATGACTTCATCGATTACGCTTGTGTAATGAAGCCTCCAAAAACCCCAAAAGGATGGGATTCGGAGAGCTTCCGAGTTGGTGAACATGTGGAGATGCTGACAGAGTGGTGCATCCGGAGAGACATGGATGCTCTGTGCCCTTTTCCCACATACCTTGCCCTATGCGTCTCTTCCATCTGGCTTGTTTCTGAGTTATATCCTTTTATAATAAACTGGTGACCTGGTAAGTAAAATGTTTCTCTGAGTTCTGTGAGCCATTCTAGCAAATCTAATCTAACAACCTGGGTTGTGACTAGCGTCTGAAATGGGGGGAGGTTGGGGGCAATCTTGTAGGACTGAGCCCTTCATCTGTGGGATATGATGCTATCTCCCAGAAGAGTTGAGTTGAATTGTAGGACACCCAGCTGGTATCTGAGAGTTGCTTGTTGGTGTAGGGGAAT
>NW_006786109.1:612673-614863 GCF_000442215.2 Lipotes vexillifer
TAGGGAAATCCCCAAGCCCCACACATTGGAGTTGAGTGCAGAACCTTCTAGTTGTTACAAACAACTGAACTCCTTTTAGATAAGAAATATATCAGATGCTACTCGTGTTCCTACTCCATTCTTCCTGATAGACTGTTTCCTTAACAATTGTCCTGAAGTATTGCTTATTTCTTTACTTGACTTTTTTTTTTACTTGACTTTTAAAATAGATTTTACTTCTGATTATAAAAAGACTATACGCTCACTTTTGGAAATTTAGAAACTAGAAAAGTAAAGAGAAGAAAATGAAAAATTCCCATACTATTACTTTCCAGCAGTACGACTGATAACACTCTGGTGGATGCCGTCTGCCTGTTTGTGGAGGTGATACAGATGTGATGGGGTTGATACTACAGGTTTTCTGAGGACAGCCATTTCTCCCCACTTTCATTGCTTTTAGAACTTGGTTGTGTTCACGTTTTTCAAAGCTATGTGCTTGAAGGGGGCTGGCTGGAGCCACTCTCAAGTCTCCTGTTGCTGGGCCAACGATTGCCTTAAGGCCTGTGTGATGGGACCAGCGGAGACAGCTGCAGATGGGTGGAGGCTTGTAAAATGGAAGCATGGGAGGGAATGGCCCTTGTTCACTGACGGGGCACTCTCTGCATCTTCAGGTCATCAGGGAAAGACAGTGTCAGCACTGCGAATGGCAGAATGGAGGAAAGGAAGGGCGCCTCCCTTCTTGATGAGCCACCAAATTCACAGGTTCCAGAATGACATCTCTGGACTTCTTGTTTTGTGAGATAACAAGTGGCTGTCTTGTTTAAGTCACTTTTAGTTGTGTTTCTGTTACTTATAGCCAAAGTCACCCTACCCGCCATGCATTCACTCTCTCAATAGTATATTGTATGTACTTTCCTTGTCATAAAATAGTCTTCAAAAGCAGACCCTGCAAAATTGGAATGATTGGTTTGTTTCTTTCCCAAAGGACTTTGAGCTCTTTGAGTGCAGATATTAGGGGTTTCCTTGGTTTCTTTGTTTTGTGAGTTTTGTTTTGTTTCGTTTGTTTTTGCCCTCAGGCTCAGACCCTAGTACAATATCTGGCACAATGCAGGCACTAAGATTTTGTGGAATGAGGAAATTGATGACCAAAAAGCCACCCGACGGTAGGTGACAATTATTGAGCATGCACATAGAGTCCTCAGCTGTTCTACAGAAAGCTGTGCTTACCAAAGTCACACTGGGCCTGCATTTGCTGAAGGTAATGCTGGCTAAAATGATGGCTAAAAACTGAGGGGGGAATTCGGGTTCACACAAAAATCCAAGTTGTCCAGGAACTGATTCTGTAATTTGGACTGTAGATGGAGAAACGGGAGAAGGAGGGTTGATGTGTGGGGAGAGGAGGACCTGAAGGCAAAGGAAGAATCCCACTTTCACCCCCACCCCCTGTCAGCTGTTCTAACAAAATGCACTAATATGAAATAGGCACAAGGGGGCAGCTTGGATAGGCAGTGAAGGCCAACCTGTTGAATTTTTTAAAAATAAATTTATTTATTTATTTATTTATTTTTGGCTGCGTTGGGTGTTTGTTGCTGCATGTGGGCTTTCTCTAGTTGTGACGAGCGGGGGCTACTCCTTGTCGCAGTACATGGGCTTTTCATTGCGGTGGCTTCTCTTGCTGCGGAGCATGGGCTCTAGGTGCATGGGCTTCAGTAGTTGTGGCTCGCGGGCTTTGTTGCTCTGCGGCATGTGGGATCTTCCGGGACCAGGGATCGAACCCATGTCCCCTGCATTGGCAGGTGCACTCTAAACCACTGCGCCACCAGGGAAGCCCCTTGTTGAATATTTTGATCCTCGGTAATGTTATTTTTTAATAATATCTGTTAATACAGAGTTGGTTGCAAATTCACCTTCTTTTATTAAAAGGCACTGGAACAGCCAAATCTTTCTTTTACAGTGTCATTGTGCATTCCAGAAAGCACATTTAATCCATGTTAAATAGGAACAAAATACTCATTTGAGGGTCCTCGTTTGCTTTCTGTGGCTCATTGTAGGAGAATTAAATTGGTTCCAGAAAGGAACCAAGAAGTCCATGGATTTTTTTCAGGCAGTCAATTCCCAAGGCTTGACCTACACTTTTGTACTGAGCATGGAGTAATGAAAGGTCAGTGAACTGTAATTAAAAAAAAAAAAAAAAAAAAAAAAAAATTTTAA
>NW_006786109.1:614917-642125 GCF_000442215.2 Lipotes vexillifer
AAAAAAAAAAAAAAAAAAAAAAAAGATTCTAGTCCAGGTTTTCTAACTAGCTGTGTGGATTTGAGTAAGTCATTTAGCATCTCTGGGACATATTTTTCTTATTTGCAAAATAAAAGGACTTACCAGGGCCAACATTTCCCAATCGAATAAAACTATGGATTGCAAGCGATCTAAATTCTCTACCAAAGACCACAGGAGTAAGAAAGAGAAAGAGGTGGGGACGGCAAGGAGGAACCAAGTCCTGATGAGCTATAGGGGGAAGAGCAGAGGAGGCGAGCGGGCTTGGGCTGAGAAAGATGTGCCTCGTTTGGGGAAAACCCTGGGCTAAGGTCTCTTCAAGCTCTACATTCTGACGTTCTAGTACTTCCTACTTTATATTTTCACTTAGATGTCTGCCAGAGCCTCTGCTTGCCCCACATCAAAACCGCCCTTCTCCCCATAAACCGTCTGTCTTTCCCAGCATCCTCGCCTGGTGACAGCTCACTAAATTCCCTCCTCCTCACCTAGACCTAAACCCAGGCATCCTTCCCATCCACTGACTCTAGAACTAAAGTCTGGTGAGGGAGGACAATAAGGGGTTAGCAAACACATAGGCCATTAAAAATGGTCGTAAGTTCTATTAAGGTGAAAAAAAAGACTCAATCGAAAACAATGCTCGCGCACACCTGCGAGCATGTGTGCCTGTGAGAGACAGGGACTAATTTGGGTGGCCAGAGAAGGTTTCTCTGAGAAGGCGACATTTAATCTGACATCTGAAACAGGAGGATGAGGGCTGCAGAAATGGGAGGATGAAATGTTTGCAGGGGCCCTGGGGCTGGAGAGGGGATGCCCGAGGAGAATCTGGAGGTGAAAGAAGGCCTGGATGACATGGGGCAGTAAGTGAGCAAAACAGGGACAAGATGTAGGTGCAAGAGGCACACGGGGCCCTCTGGGCCAACTAGGGACAGTTTTGTTCTCAGGGACATGGCAGGTCATCTTTCATTTAATCCTCTTATTCATCATCTATATCTAAACAGTCATCAAATCTGGTTAATCTTTTGTTCTTACTTCTTTCCTCTTTTCCTCTTACATCCTTTCATATTTAATTCTAGACCTGATTTTGATTGTAATTCCCTATGTAACATCTCTATGCAAGATTCTTTTAAAGAGTGGAAATAAATATTCATATGTATATTTTGAACAACTTTATTACACATTGATTCGAAGTTTGTTTTTAGCAAATACCATTTGGTTGACCAATAACTTTCACAGGCCTAGCCAGGCTCCGGACGCGCAGGCTCACGGGCCCAGCTGCTCCGCGGCATGTGGGATCTTCCCGGACCGGGGCACGAACCCGCGTCCCCTTTATCGGCAGGCGGACTCTCAACCACTGTGCCACCAGGGCAGCCCCTGACCAATAACTTTTTATTGGTAAGGTGTCACACACATACACACACACTTTTATTAATAGACCTGATTTGGATCATAATTCCCCATGTAGCATCACCTTGCAAATTTCTTTTAAAGAGTAGAAATAAATCTTCATATGAGCAACACACGTTCTGTGAACAATTTCATTACAGCTCAACCGAATTTCTTCAAACATGCCAAAGGCACTAAGAAGGACAACTCAAAAGTTCTAAAGGAAGCAGTTTGCATCTGGGAAAAAAAATAGCAAAAAAGTATCTGAGTGATTTCTTAAGTGGTGAAATCTCCCTTTTTCTTGAGTTTTAAAAATAGCCTAAATGGAATCTTACTCAAATTTCTACAAGAAAACATACCTTTAGGCTGAGAGAGAGCATTAGAAATTTCATCCTAAAGAATTATTTTTTTTTTGCGGGGGGGGGGGGAAATGGGGTGGAGTTATAAGAGCCTCAAGATAGAGGCTTCTAATTAAATTGCCCTCTCAACCAGAACTGCAGAGTGTACGCGATAATCACCACAATTCAGTTTAAATCTGGGACGGAATGATAATTTTGTTAGTTCAGAGGTTTTTAAACTATGGTTCATAACTGCTGGAGAGTTTGCGATGACATTCCAAGGTTCTGTGAGGCGTGTATATTTGCTGGAGGACCAGGGGACTTGCAGCAAATGAATAAATAAGGAAGATTTCAGTCTCAGGAAGTTTAAGTAGGTCTCAGATGAGATGAGATCACGAAGATGATCAGGAAGTGCTGTACTTGTCTTTCTGACTTTGCAGATGACAACAAACCCACGACACATTATTAGGGAGGAAGTTTTGAGTTCTTTTCCTACTAACGGTGATGGATTTGCCCTTATTTACCTGCATCCTTCATCCCAGTTCCTCTGCAGTGTGGGCTTAGGAAATAAAAGCTGATGACTGGAGGAGTAAAGGGGAAAAGGATAAGGGAGGTCCAACCCACAACATTAGCCTCAGCCTTTCAAGTTAACCCACTGAGCTAACCAGTCACAGGCAAAACAAATCATTCATTCTTCAATAATCTTTTTTTTAAGTTGTATATTTTTAATAAATCTACTTAACGTTACATATTTAAGACCCAGTTTCCCTTAAGAATTTAAGCTCAACTCACAAATCTCAATATACTATTTTTTATAGTTGATTTACAATGTTGTGTTAGTTTCTGCTGTACAGCAAAGTGAGTCAGTGATACATACACATATATCCACTCTTTTTTAGATTCTGTTCCCATATAGGTCATTACAGAGTATTGAGTAGAGTTCCCTGTGCTATTCAGTAGGTTCTTATTCATTCAATAATCTTGATTGAGTGCAATGTGCTGGGTGAAGGGGATACTGAGGCAGAAAAGGTGCACAGGATCAAGAAGCTTACATTCTTGGGGGAGCAGACGTTAATGGATAAACATACAGGTAATATGTTAATTAAAACTAAGAACTAATAAGAGCTACGATAGAAATGTCAAGGTTTACTGACAGCACAGAATGAGGGGACTGAGTCTAGCTGAGCAGTGGGCCCAGGAAAAATTGTCCTGCGAAAGAGCCATTTAAACTGGCATCTCAGGACGTTCCTGGCGGTGCAGTGGTTAAGACTCCGCACTTCCAGTGCAGGGGGCCTGGGTTCGATCGCTGGTCAGGGAACTAGATCCCACATGCATGCCACGACTAAGAGTTCATATGCCACAACTAAGGAGCCCACCTGCTGCAACTAAGACCCAGCGCAACCAACCAAATAAATAAATAAGTAAATAAAATAAAGTGGCATCTCAAAGATGAGGAGGAAAGTTGACGAGGCGGAGTGCTGTGGGATCAGCATTCCAATCAGAGGGAACGTTGTGGGCAAAGTCCCTGAGGTGGGAAAGAGCTAGGCCCTTCCAAGGAACCAAAAAGGAGCCCAAGATGTCTAGAGCTGCGGTTCCCAAAGTGCGGTCCACAGGGTCCCTGAGACCCTGTCAGAAAGTCGGCAAGGTCAAAACTGTGTTCATAATAACACTGAGATATTTGCTATTTGCTTTTTGTGTGTGTGTTGACATTCATAGGAATGGTGCAAAAGCAAGGGTGGGTAAGATTGCTCGTGCCTTACAATAATAAAGAACACTGAATAGTCCCCGCAGTTAGTTTTTCACTGCCGCACACTCGGTTTAAAAAAGTGCCTGTTTGCTTAAGAATGTCCTTGATGAGGCAATACAAATCATTAGTTTTATTAAATCTTGACCCTTGAGTACAAATCTTTTTAATATTCTGTGTTCAGAACTGGAAAGTATGTAGAGAGCACTCCTGCTGAGCACCGAAGTATGAAGGTTGTCTCACGACAAAGCATCGGTGCGACTGAGTTTTGAGATGCACTCGCTACTTTTCCAAGGAACGCAGTTTTCACTCGAAAAAATAATTAGCAGGCAAACCATGGTTATTAAGACGTGGGGGACTGGCAGCCATTTGCTTAAAACTGAATGAAGGATGCCTATCACTTTAAGGAAAGCAACCGACATATGTACTTGTTGCCAATGATAAAATTCAAGCTTTCATGTGAAAATTTTAGAATTTTGGAAGACTCCTTCCTATCTGCTACTGTGATCTTGATATCTTCCCGATACTTATAAATACTTTCTGATAAGATTGATGGTGATAATATTCCAGGTAGCTGTTAGACAGAATAATCTCTAATTCTTGCATGGAAATTTATTAAAATGTCCTTTGTGGAAAACTGTATTATATTTATAAATATAGATACAAAAATTCTAATTGGAATAGAAGCAAACACCATGTCAATAAACCAGTTAGCGTTTACTCCAAGAATGGAAAAAAGTATTTTAATATCACAAAATTGGTTACCATATCTTTCCTTAAACAAATTAAGGGAAAATTTAATATGACTTTATCAATAGATACTTAAAAGGCATTTGATTCAACATAGTAGATATTCCTAGTAAAACTCACTAAAATATGACTACAAGGAAACTGCTTAAATATAATAAAAATATTTCCACAAAAGCCCTCCACCAAATATCTTAATGGCAACATTAAAACCATTTCATTAAAAATCAAGATCTAGACAGGAAAGCCTGTTATGACAATTTGACTTCGTCTGGGGAGATCTAGTGAATGCAATTTTAAAAAATGAATAACTGAAATACTTGAAAAAAAATGAATACTAGGTATTTTTGCTGATGATATGAATTTCCAAGCGATCCTCTTTTCTTAAAGCACTAGGATTAATAAGAGAATTTAAGAATCAGAGGATATAAGATAAATACACATAAAATATTAGCTTTTATTTATTCTAATAATAAACATGTAGAAATGGAAAAGGGAAAATATTTTACTCATGAAATAGTGAGCAAAAATATCAAGGAATACAGTTAGTAATAAAGGCACTAATCTTATTAAGGGTCACAAAACAAAGTCTGAACAAATGGAAAGATAATACTGCCTTCTTAGATAAGAATGTGAAATATCATAAAATTATTAATTCTGCCCCCAGATATAGAAACATAATGCCATTATAATTACAGTTGCTTAGGTTTTCTTTTCTTTTTTTCTGAGTCAGAGAGGAGACTGGATAAATGATTTTAAACCTTATGTGAAAGAATAAATGTTCAAGTGTATAAAAAAGAACAGTAACAGGGAAATTGCCTTACCAGACATCAGAGTATATTATTAAGCCATTATGAAATAAACATGGTATTCGTATGGGAATGAGAAATACGTCAGTGGGAAAGAAAAGCGAATCCAGAAATAATCTTGTATATGAGAATTTAATATATATTATACATCAAATGCGGTAGTTCAATTTAGTGGGAAAATAAGAAATTATTTTTAAAAGGATACCAGTATAACTGCTATCCAACAGAAATAAAACAAAATTCTTATTTTACACCATATACCAAAATACATTCCCCAGAGATTCATCTGAGTAGTAAACAACAAAACAGAACAAAATATTGCCTTAATATCTAGGAGACTTTGTGTACAACCTAGGGACAAGGAAACCATAACAAGATTGGAAAACCCAGAGACTATGAAAGATATATCTGACCACATTGAAAATGTATATGGTAAAAGACATAAACAAATTCAAAACTCAAATGATAGATTTGTGAAAAAAATACTTATAATAAGTATTTAGTTTACATAATACTTATATTACTTCATATAGTATAGAAACTAATTATGTGGAAATTAATTACATAGAAATTAATATAAGGATTAATTTAACTTATATAATATGGAAAGATTTTATAAATTGGCAACCCAGTAGAAAAATGATCAAAAAATACGAAAAGGCAATTTATAGAAGCACAAATCCTGATAGGCAATAAACATACAAAAAGATGCTTGAATTTACCATAGTTGAGGAAATGCAAATGAAAGTAATAATAAGACATCACTTCATTATCAGCCAGTCAAAATTAAAATCAACTACAAAATATGTGACTGGTGGGAATGTAAATTTTATAGCATTTGGGGAAAGAAATCTAGCATTATCTATTAACATTTAAAATATACATACTCAAAGGAATAGGCAAACAAACTGTGGTTTATGCATACAGTGGAATACTACGCAGCAATAAAAAGGAAGGAACTACTCTACATGCAAGAACATGGTTCAATCTTAAAACCCTTATGCTAACAAAATAATCCAGACACAAAAGAGTCCAGACTGTATGATTCCATTTATGCCAATTTCCAAAACAGGAAAACTAATCTACAGTATTAGGACATATGTATCAAGATGTTTCATCATGGCACTATGCAGAGTGGTAAAAAAACTAGGAAGAAACTGAATCCTCGTTAATACAGAATGACTGACTGAATCATGGTAATCCACATCAAGGACTAGTACCCAGACAATGAAAAAGAATAGAGGTACGTGTACCAGTTGGCTTGGAGGGGTCTCTACAAGGTATTGTTTATAAGCAAAGGGCAGAAAAGCATTAACAATATAATCCCATGTTTGTAAAACAATGACTCCACCCCCATATCTAAATGTGTATCCATGTATATACCTGTGATGTAGTGTCTGTATCTCATTACAGGAATACAAAGGAAGATACAGAAGATACATATTAGGTATGTTAACATGAATTAAAAGGGGTGGGGAATGGAAGGAAAAGAGGGAGGAAAGGGCATCAAACTAAAAGACAAAAGAATGAGCTAAAAACAACAGTATATATGATTACATTTGTTCATTTGTGTATTTAAAATTTATATTTACAGAGGACTACTCAAAGAAAATGCTGTCCATCTTGCACATATTTTAAATTTGATCATTGGATTAAACTAGAACTTTAGAGCTATGTATTTGGACTACATCGTATCAGTCTTTCTTTATTGTCACTTGAAAGTAAAGTACATTGAATTGAACTTTAGCCCTCTCTATTTTACAGAGAAGATACTAAGCTGTAAAGCTTAATTGACTTGCCCAAACAAACACAGCTGGGAGGTGGCAAACCATGGATTTGAACCCAGGCAGCCTAACTCCACAAGCCACATGCACAACTCTCAGTATTTGTTAAATGCTTTCTGAGAGTTTAGGAGAAGTGAGTGGGACATTCATCTTAGGGAACAATTTAAAGGGGTGCTGAGAGACTCAGAAAGCAGGAGAAATAATATTTGAAAAAAATGTGAAAAATAATCCACATTGAACAAAAACATCAAAATTTTAAATAAAGACAGGATCCCACCCTGAACTTGCCTGGCTTGGCTTCACTTGCCTCACCCTAATCCCAGCTCCACTGGACTTTGTCTTTATTGAAAAATTTGATACTTTGTTCATGATACATATGTTTACATTAACTTTGATTAATTACATTAATACTGCATTGGAATATTATTCATCTTGATTATTGAGGGTTTTGATATTTATTCACTTTTTTAATTTGATATTTTTTATTTCTTAATTTAGTTTTTATTTTATATTGAGGTATAGTTGACTTACAACGTTGTGTTAGTTTCAGGTGCTGTAAATGTTTTTGGTGCCCCCTTAAATGTTAAGCCTGAGGTAAGTGTCATCGTCAGTCATGCTGCCCCCCCACCCCCCACCCCCCACCCCCCGTCTGAATACGCGGCACAAGGAGGTACCTCTTAAGCTAGAGCAGTGCTTCTCAAACTTGTTCAAAACTACATTCGGACTCGGTCCTCGGTCAGTCTGGGATGGGGCATGAGAGGCTGCATTTCTTTTTTTTTTGGCGGTACACGGGCCTTTCACTGTTGTGGCCTCTCCCGTTGCGGAGCACAGGCTCCGGACGCGCAGGCTCAGCGGCCATGGCTCACGGGCCCAGCCGCTCCGCGGCATGTGGGATCTTCCCGGACCGGGGTACGACCCCGTGTCCCCTGCATCGGCAGGCGGACTCTCAACCACTGCGCCACCAGGGAAGCCCGAGAGGCTGCATTTCTAACAAGCTCCCAGCTGATGCCCATGGTACTTGGTACGTGGATCTTACTTGCTTTGTGTGGTAAGGAGCTGTCGGTCAGGGCACGTGGTGAGTGGTCAGAAAGACTAAAATGCGCCAAAATAATGAAAGCTCACTATCCACCAGCATCATTGTGCGCATTTTCATCCTTACGATAGCCCTGTAAGGTGGATTCTGTTATGCTGACAACCCACCAGCCAAAGACCACCACGAACATACCTCTAGTTGCACAAGGATTTATTCAGCTTGCTGCAAGCTGAACACACACCCAGGGACCATGTGAGGGAGTTGGAGGGGTTTATTATGGGATTTGGTCTTCCACTGGGGGAATCTCAGGAGGGTTAAGGGCTGGGGCGCCAGTTCTGGCCTGGGTGCCCTCCAGGTACAAGAGCAGCTTGATGATTGAGCACCTTGTAATTTTTTTTTTTCTTTCTTTTTGGCCCAGGAAGACAGAGGGCTAACATGGACAGAACTGCCATTACAGAGGAGTAGTTGGTCAGAAGAGGGGGGCATTAATTCCGTTTGTGTCTGCAGAGTGTCCTTATCTCTGTTTTGTGTCGCGAGTGACCATGTTGCTGGTTTGTTCCAACATAGTCATGGAGTGACCTTGTCTGATTATTGTTTTTATTCTGTGAGTGATGTTTATGTTCCTTTAGGAACACTGCAGCCAGTGCTGTCCAGACCTGCCCAAGCTGGGCCTCCTTCACATGGGAGTAACTTCCTTGGGATTTTCTGAGTCCCTGCTGGTGTCCGAGACCGGCCAGGGCTGCAGTGCCATCACCCCCGGGGTGCCCTGAGCCTGGCCTGGTACTCATGTTTCTCCCCTTCAGAGATTCACCCTGTGAATCTGCCCTGCTCAGGGATCATCCTGATGCCCTGAGATGCTCGAGGACTTATGCCCACGTGGTCATCCGTGGCCTGTGTGTGGACGCCGGTCCCATGAGGGCAGCCTAGTGAGCAGATAGTTCCCATGGGCTGATACAGCATTCCTTTTGCAGAACAGTATGAAACTGAGCTGCCAGAATGGTGCTGATTTGGAGTAGCCTTTTTTTTAACACGTAGTGTTTTATTTATTTTTAATGTATATTTTAATTAAAAATTTTTCAGCTCTATTGAGGTGTAATTGACAAATGAACTTGGAAGATATTTAAAACGTACGTCGTGATGATTTCATATATGCAGACATTGTAAAGGCATTCCCCCATCTACTTAATTGACACACGTATCACCTCACATATTTCTCTCTCTTTTTGTGAGAACATTTAAGTTCTCTCTCAGCAAATTTCATTACACAAATAAGCGTTCTCAACGACAGTCACCATGTTATACATTAGATCTTCAGACCTTATTCATCTTATAGCTGAAAGTTTGTGCCCTTTTACCAAACTTTCCCCATTTCCCCCACCCTATCCCCTGCCCGCCACATCTCCGCAACCACTTTTCTCTGTTTCTATGAGTTTGACTTTGTTTTTTAGATTCCACTCAAATTGCTTATGTAGACGGGGTCCCACAAAATATATTTGCCTGAGGCTCCACACATCTAAGGGCTGCACCCATCACAGCCTAGCCAGCAGCTGCCCGGGGCCATTTTTCACTGTCTCAGTTGTTGTCGCCCCCATTACAAAGAAGAGGAAACTGAGGTTCACAGAGGTTAAGCAACACCCCAGCGATTCTCCGGCTGGTGGTGGTGGTGCAGCAGGGACGTGGACTCCGGTGTATCTGCTCCTGGGGCTGGTGCTCCAAACCACACCCTCCCTCGCCCACCCGCCAACTGCGAGGGCGCCTCGGATGAGTCCTGCCCCAGCGACAGTGCTGACGTTTGGAACACTCCCACGCACCTACGGTCACCTCATCTATGACAAAGGAGACAAGAATATACAGTGGAGAAAAGACAGCCTCTTCAATAAGTGGTGCTGGGAAAACGGGACAGCTACATGTAAAAGAATGAAATTAGAACATTCTCTAACACCATACACAAAAATAAACTCCAAATGGATTAGAGACTTAAATGTAAGACTGGATACTATGAAACTCTTACAGGAAAACATAGGCAGAACACTCTCTGACATAAATCGCAGCAAGATCTCTTTTTGATCCCCCTCGGAGAGAAATGAAAATAAACACAAAAATAAACAAATGGGACACTGCTTCTGCTTTTCAAATCGCTTAAATGGTTTTAAATTTTTTTTTTTTTTTTTCTGCGTGGTACTCGGAAATCTCCCTGCATCTTCCACGTTTTGCTCCTTTGCTCCTTTCTCTTCCCGAGTGCACATCCTTTGAACTGATACTATTAGGGACTCCCATCTGTGCCTGCTGAGCCCCAGTCCAGGTTCGTCACAGGACTATAGAAACACTCTACAGAGTTAACCTGGGCTTCCTGTGAACAGCAGAGATTGTGAACAGCTCGGGATGTTCTCTCGAATGGCACGGGGACTCTCCAGATTGCTGCGGGTGGTGCGGAGGTTGGCTGTGAGGAGGAGGTGCCTGCGTGTGGGCAGGAAAGTGAGGTGTGTTAAGTCTTCTATTATGGGGTCCGTCCATCTAGGGTGGTCACCCTCCCCACTGCCGGTTTCAAGAGCTAGAAACAGCGGGGAGGTGGCCCATGACTAAGAGGCTCCGTGTTCTTTCAGGAGAGAGAGGGAGCCCTGTCGCTTCAGTGGGATGAGGCTTGTTTTCTGCCATTGGAAGAATCTAGAACACAAAACTATTAGGAAGGCTCCTCTGTGTGAGTCCAGTGTTGAGTTTACCTTAGAAGCAGTGTCTGTAATGGAAACAGCATTGTCTTTGGCGTCTACTGACCTGGGCTGGAATCCCAGCTTGGTCAGTATAGTAGCTGTGCGACCCTGTGAAAGTTACACAAACCCCCTGTGCCTCAGTTTTCTCATCTGAAGAGTGGGGATAATAATTCCTTCCTCAAACACTTGTTGTGAGGATTGAATAAGATGATGCTTGCACAGTGCCTGGCACAAGGGACACTGCAGCACTTATTATTCTTTTTATCTTATGTGGTGTTCTGGAGGACAGTCTGAGATCACGGGCTGGCTCTCCCTGGTGTCACTTCAAAAAGTTGGGGGGCTTCCCTGGTGGCGCAGTGCTTGAGAGTCCGCCTGCCGATGCAGGAGACGCGGGTTCGTGCCCCGTTTCGGGAAGATCCCACGTGCCGCGGAGCGGCTGGGCCCGTGAGCCATGGCCGCTGAGCCTGCGCGTCCGGAGCCTGTGCTCCGCAAATGGGAGAGGCCACAACAGTGAGAGGCCCGCATAACGCAAGGAAAAAAAAAAAAAAAAAAAAAAAGAAAAAGTTGGGGGAATACCTCCCACGTATGTGTAGTCAGTTTTGAAAAAACAGTTTCAAATCAATCATCCATCTATATGTCCAAACCTTTTGCACCCAGTTTCTATTTCCAGCCTGTATCATCCCTGCACGTAATAAAGTTCAAAAGCTCTGCAGCCTGCTATGTAAAACAGAAGCTTCTTTTACTTCCCAAAAGCTCCCACTCTCACAGCTCAATGGCGAATGGGTCCAAGTTCACTGTCTTCCTAACCTTCATCATTTCCTAGACACTTGAACATCTTCTTTTTCCTCGTTATACATTTTATTTATCTCTCACTTCAGTTTTTCGGGTAACTTTAAGACTTTCTTAAAGTACACTTGCAAGAATACTCCAGGGCTGAGTACACCTTCCTGTTTTCTTTAACACCCCTGGTGTTTCTGTTCTGAAGGTGTTTTGGGGGCCATTGAGGGTGTGAAAGGCTTAGATAGCAGCCCTCGTTTGGGGGTCAGATGTATCTAGTTTGAATCATATCACTCCTGCTTAGCAGTCAGCCGTGTGACCAAGTCCTGTCAGTAAGGTGGGTTGACATTAGTACCTGCCCAAGGCTGGTGGGGGTCCCTGGGCCCAAGCGGGGCAGGGCTCGGCAGTGGGGGTGGCCCTCGGCAGGAACCCAGGACCGGGAGCGGCATGGCCAGTCCACCTGAGAACAAAGCCTCATCTCATCTTACTGGCCTCCCCACATTTTCCACTTTGCATACTATTTTGCCTATCTCTTCTCTTTCTAAAATGGGACATTTAGCATGTTGTCCTTTGACTCAAAGAATCTTCAAAAATGCCCTCCTGACGAGTCTTGTGTGGAGAGCTCTGCCTGGAATAGCCTCACAATTCCCTCCTTCCACCTGTCTTCAAACATCTGGGGATCCTGCAGACATCTGGAGATGTCAACAGGACTGCGACCCAGCCCTCAGACTTGGGGAGCAGTCGCTCCAGTGGGCGGGGTGTGATGCTGGCCCAGAGTCCCAGGGTAGCCCAGAGTTAGAAACGGATGCCCCCAGGGGAGCTGAGGTCTGAACTGTGTCTCCGCCAGTGAACAGGGGGCTATTGGGTGTGTCTGAGTCACAGGAGATGAGAGCCCCTGGGAAGAAAGGACACAATAAAAAGAGGAGATGATGGCAGGACACAGCATTTGGACACAAAGAAGGCTGGAGAGGCTGAAGCCTGGGGTGATGGGGGGCGGTGGGAGTCGAGCTTAGGCGGGCGGGCGCAGGACTCCCAAGGCCAGCCTGGGGCTTTGGCTTGTAGACTTTGGACAGTGGGAGGATGCTGAACAATCTTAAGCAAGGGTGTAACATCGTGTAATTTCCAAAGACAAGATCAGATTAATGGTCATAAAAGGATTTCATGGTTATCACAGAGCGTTGGAAAAATACAGAAAAGTAAAAATTAGAAAAGAAAAATTTAATGGCCCAGAGATAAACGTGGATAACATTATTGTATTTACTTCTTATTCTTTCTCTCTCTCTCTCATCGTGGCTACTGTGACCGCGGGCTAACTCTGCACCAGGCGTGATGAGTCTTGTGTGGAGAGCTTTCCTCACGTAATCCTCACCACAACTCCTTGCTGTAGACAGAGCTATTAACAGGTGAGGAAGTGTTAAGAAGCTTCTCTGGGTCTTGCGGTCGGTACGTGGCAGAGTTGCACTTTGGACCAGACTATGGGGCTCCGGCCCCTGAGTTCTGAACCCCTTAGCTGCTCGGGGATTACACAGTCAGCACACACACATGCACAGAGAGAGGTGAAGTTTCCTTTAAAATAGAGTTTGGCACCCTAATTTTCTGGATTGGGGTTTTAAAAAGAGTTTTGGTGAGAGCCTGAAGGAGCTGTGTAGGTGGGGAGCAGTTCAGAACGTGTGGTGGCAGGGAGACAGCTGGACGGAGCTGCAAAGGTCACGTGAAAGATGACGAACAGGGGTGATGCAGCAAGGGTGGGTGCGGGGGCGAGGATGCACAGGGAGACCTTTAGGACGTAGAAATAACAGACCTCGATGACTCAGAGCGTGTGTGTCTGCGTGTGTCTCGGCGGCAGTCGAGGGAAAGCAAGGCGTGAAGGAAAATCATGAAGATTCTTTACGGAGCACCTGGGTGGGGGGAGAAGTGTCTGGGAGACCGGGAAGGTGATGAGCTCCCCTGACACCCCGTGAGAGGGTGCTGGCTGCCGGCTGGGTGTGTTTGCCAGGCAGTTAGAGGCAGAGGGGGCAAAACAGAGGGGAGTCACTGTGCGTTCGTACTGAAGTCAAGGGACATGAGGTTCCCTGGGAAGAAAGGACAGAATAAAAAGGAGGCATCTGCAGATGAAGCTTGGGGACACGGGCAGAGAGGACAGCAGGGGTCAGATGGTTAGGTTCCAGAGTGGTCAACACTCAGAGACTACAGAGCAGGATGGGACGAGAACAGGAAGAGGCCACTGGAGCCACTGCTTTCCTCCCTAAACCCCAGTTTCGGGCTAACCCCTCAGCAGCCTTCGAAATTATTTTTGCATACTCATCTCTGGTTCACTTTACTGTCCCAGCCTGTCGTGCTGTGCCTCTGCGTCTCTAAGGCCTATTTACACTGTCATCTCCTCCAGCAAGCCTTCCCAGCCGGCTCCACTGAGCCTCCAGCTCTCTGTTCACATGCTCCCCCTACAAGCGCACCCCCCATCATAGATCCTGTTACCCCAAGATTCCAAGCATCTGGGGCCAAGGCTCTGCCTTCCTTGGAGCCCCACAGTGCCTGACAACAAGGTGCTGATTAGTTAGATGTTCATAACCCAGAGCAGAGAGAATATTATTTTACTTGTATAAGCTTGGAGTTTTGAAAATACACTTTTCTCTGCACCAGAAGCTCCTTTGCCCTTTTCAGCTCAGTCCCAACTCCGTGGATTCTTCCCGTGGCAGATTCTTCCCTGTTGGCTTGGCATTTTGCTACTTGAAGGCTCACAGGCAGCCCGGGAGCTGAGACAACTTCTGTTCACTTTCCTTTTCCCACTTCCCCGCTGCTGTGTATCACAGTCGCACCTCTATCTTCCTCACTCCCAATTTATGTCATCCCCTCATCCTAGAACCTACGGTGCATTATTCCTTCCCATGTGCCATGTTTGCCTAACCATTTGACTCTCTGTAACCAAGTAACTCTGATGAGGTCAAGAAGGGACTAGTCTGTTCTATGCCCCTTCTTTTGGCACAGAACTCAGCGATATTTCACCAGCTTTCTAGGCAACTATAATGGGTGGCAGGTAACAGATCTCCACCGAGAGCTTCACAACCTCACCTTGAGTTCCTTCAAGACTCCTAAGTTCCATGTAAAGCCAGAGAGGATCCTCACTCATATCATGTATATGTGTGTCTACAGGTGTGCATGTGTGTATGATGAGCCACAGAGATACTTAGGATGACAATGGAGTTGATAATAATAACTACCATTTTCTAAGCACTTACCACATGCCAGGCATTATGCAAAGTGCATTACAGACATTGTTTCACTTAATCCCCCCTTCCCTGACTGCTTCTCTTTCACGGCCTATGGAATCTTGGGATTACTCTTCAATCACTGCAATGTTAGATACGAATTTTTGGCTTTCCCTTTGCGGACGTGATGGGAGTGGACCCGGGAACTTTCCATGAGCAGCACGGAGGCTTTGGAGGAAATCCGTGGCAGCAGTGAAGTGAGATAACCTGATCCTGCCTCAGCTCTACCTCTTATCACCTTTCCCTCAGAGAGAGTGACTGGGGTCTGGAAGCCACAGGTCGACTTGAGGAAGTAATGACATTTGACTTTCCCCCAGAGATCCAGTGCCTGTGGAGCATGTGACTGTGACAATATTCCACTAAATAAGCAATGCGTGATAGAATTCTAATTAAATTTAAAAGAGAAGACAGAGTTCAGGGAAAGTTTCCTTAAAAAGAAGAAACCATCTTCCCAATCTTGACTTTTAAACTTCTAGTCCTACTTAGGGCTATTACCATTTCAGTTGGAAAGTGGCAGAAAACCAACAGTGTTGATGCAGAAAAATACAAAATCGAGCAATAACTACTCCCTATTTCCTTAAATTGTTTGCAAAAATATTCAGGTGAGGAAATTTAAAAAAAAAAAGGGAACTTCACTGAGAAATATGATTGCGTCTGGGGGACAAGCAGAGATTAAATCTGGTGTTTAAGGACAATTAAGTGGCATGAAGAACAGGAAGACTACAGACGCTCTGATCCCAAGAGAAGTTAAAAATCAAGCCTTCTAGAACATCCTAGGCTTTGCAACGCTGTTCCATTTTGAAAAGGCACAGGAGCACGCATGAAAATAAAAGGTGATTTGAAAAGTACGACCTGCGAGGGAGGAGGTGTGAGTAGCCAGATTGTGGTAGGTGGGGTGTGTGCAGAAGTGGCTGTGTGCTGGCGGTGAGGGGAGGCGAGGGAGGCGGAAGCACGAAGCAGGGAGTTTTCTGTTTCACGATGAAGGATGGCGCCTTAGTCAGCTCAGGCTGCTATAACAAAATACTACATAGACAGGGTAGCTTAAACAGCAGAAATTTATTTCTCACAGTTCCAGAGGCTGGAAGCCCAAGGTCCAGGTGCTGACTGATTTGGCTTCTGATGAGGGCTGTCTTCCTGGATGGTAGACAGCTGCCTTCTAGCTGTTACTCACATGACTTCTTTGAGCTCCAGAGGAAAGAGATAGCTCTCTGGTGTCTCTTCTTATAAGGAAACTAATCTTATCAGATCAGGACCTACCTTCCGACTTCCTTTACCCTTAATTACTTCCATAAGGGCCCAACATCCAAATACAGTCACATTGGGAGTTAGGGCTCGAAACTGGGAATTTTGGGGGGACACAAACAGATGGATTGTTTAATGGTTAAAAGCTAAGGGGAAGGGGCCAGTGGAGAGAGGAAGAATCAGACACTGAGGAAGGGACAGTGGGAATGGAAGAGATGCCTCAGAGAGCCACGGATGGGAGTTTTGGTGTCAGGGAGTGGATGACTTCTCAGTAAATCATGAGGCCAGTTTTCCTGATAAGCGGGGATGGGTTTGTAATTTAAGAAGAGTAAAAAGACCCAGAAGAGCCTCCATGGGGCAATGAGATAAGAAGTGAACTGCGGGGACTTCCCTGATGGCACAGATGGTTAAGAATCCGCCTGCCAATGCAGGCGACATGGGTTCGAGCCCTGGTCCGGAAAGATCCCACGTGCCACAGAGCAACTAAGCCCGTGTGTCACAACTACTGAGCCTGCGTGCGTAGAGCCCGTGCTCCACAACAAGAGAAGCCACTGCAATGAGAAGCCCACGCACCGCAACGAAGAGGAGCCCCCGCTCGCCGCAGCTAGAGAAAGCCCGTGCGCAGCCACGAAGACCTAATGCAGCCAAAAATAATAAATAAATTAAAAAAAAAAAAAGAAGTGGACTGGAGACTGCCATGCAATATCAAAGGGCCAGCCACACTGAGATAACACGATGGCTCCAGTGTCACCTCTTCATGGAAGTCTCGCTTGACCACCCTGTTTTAATTTTCTGCATAGCACTTAATCGTATCTGATTCAGTTCTCACTCACCCTCAATAGGATGTAACCTCCATGAGACCTTAGACTTTTCAGCCTTGCTTGTGGCTGTATTTCTAAAACTTAGGGTAGTGCCTGGCACAGTAAAATCCAAAGAAGCCTCGGCTGGCTGAATGATTGTGTAATGGCACCAACGAGGAGAATTATTTGACATTCTACCAGTGTCACCTGGGCTCCCAGGGTCCAAAGTGTGGCAAAAGAAAGGTTTCCCAGGACTGAGTGTTGGCAAGGTGGGGATGACAGAGAGGGCAAGACAAGGGAGAAAGTAAGGGTTGCCAGTGAGCCTGGGCTGGATAAGGAGGGAGAGGAGATGACGAGGAAGACAGGGAAGATGAGAGAGGTGGGAAAAGAGGAAGTGGGGGAGCGTCAAAAGCAGGTTGAGTGGGCGTCAGTAGGAGGATGAGATACTCTGGTCAAAAGGAGAAAGCTGAGTGGGAGTCTGCCGAGTTGGAGAGGTGCCGAGTGATGAAACTGTCCTAGCTGTGTCCGCGGCAGGTGGCTGCCAACAGGAAGTGGAAGGCGGGAGGTACTGAAGTGTAACCATCAAGGCACCAGGGAGGCACCACCGTGCTCCAGGAACGGTCATTCTGAGTTGATTGGTACCAAGAGAAGGAAGAGCTCTATGGTCAAATAAGTTTAGAAAACACGAGTTAAAAACTGATTCACGTACTGCAAGGCTTCTACAAATCTTTACAATACTTAAAAAGACTTCAAGAGAAGGGACGTTGTTTCCTAAATTTATGCGACTGATGAAGCCTTTTTATTTCCCTCCGGGAGTATCTCTAGGTCGACTGTTTCCAAGAACAGAGATTCTCAAGCTGCGGTCCCTAGAACGGCAGCATCAGAGGCCTCTGGGAACCTGTTAGAAATGCAACTACACAGGCCTCACACCCGACCTGTCTAATCAGTAACTCAGGGTGGAGCCAGGGATCTGTGTTTTAACAAGTTCTCCAGGCGCTTCTGCTGCGAACTGAAGTCCCGAACCACTGAGCTAGAAAATACTTTGGAAAAGACTGATTCATGTTCATAACTGGGCAAGACTCCTCATTAAGGGTTGCGTTCGGTCATCCACATTAATGCTGAAATAATATAGCAAGACGGCAGAAGTTGAAATGGAGAAGAAAATGTGCACGTGAAGACTGCAAGATTTAATCCTAGCCTAGTTACAAGCCACATCAAAATTTTAATAAAAATGACTCTGGATCACCGATTCCTTTGGATTATTCTTTCTGTTATGTCTCTCCGTTAGCAGGAATCAAGAGCTGACTCCTCACCAGCATAATTTGTCAAGTTGTGTGAGGGAGCGGGAAAGAAAGAGAAACGAATTTGAAATTTATTTCCTTGTTTTCCCCGCTTCTCCATCCTTTGACAGGGGTACCAAAAAGTAAGTACGAGGCCAAAAGGTAGACAGCAGTGAGAAAGGAGAAAAGATAGACCATAGGGAAACTGGGTCATCAGCTATTGAATCACCCCAAAACTGAGCCTAAGTATCTGTGTTATATGTGTGGCTATATGAACTCATATTTTAAAACTAATTTTAAAAGCAATTATTTGCAAAGAGCTTTAGAAATAGATCAGCTCAGAAGCACTTTGTGCACTTCCATAATAAATGGTTATTGCGTTAACGTAGAAATTTATCAAAAGGTGTAATTTTCAAGTGATAAAAAGTGTATCTGTCGTACTCCTTAGCAGAATAATTTGGAAACAGGTTTGCCATACACTTAAAGTTTGCAGAAGGGCTGTCAAAAATAACTCGGGTATATGAATGCTTCAACTGTACAGTGCAAAAAAAACTATGACTATAAAAGGAATTTGGGTGCATCTTTTCAAAAGAAAAATTTGAATCTAAGTCTAGATATAAAAACGCATTTGACTCAATATTCTTTAAGAGAGAAAAAGAAACAAAGAAGACCCCTTGAACAATTATGCAGAGCCGAATGACTGAGATTTTGAGTGCTTTAGCTAGAAATATTCTTAGTTTCTAATGCATTTAGACATAAAGACAAATCAGAAATGAAAGAACAACATTATGCAAAGATTTGCATGAGCACAAAGGCTTATTTGGAAGAAAAAAAGTGATAAGAAATGTCCCTGATTTCTTAAGGTGGAAGTTTGTAGAGCTCCTATCCTATCTTTCACTTACTCAGCCCTGGCTCACCGCCCAGCAATATACATGACTGGTGGGGTCCCCGTGACACCATTGATCGTGAACTCTGTGGCTGTTTCTACAAATGATCACCACTGGAGGTAGGTCTAGAACCTGCAGTTCTTATATAGCTAGTTTGACTTTTGCAACCTTAGAATGGTCCACTTCTCAGATATTTTGGATTTTTGAAACACAGTACTGTCAGCCACTGAGGAAGCCTTCATTCTAAAAACTTGACCCTCATTCTAAAGGAGCTGTCTGTTCTCCCAAACTTCATTTGAGCATCTTACAGAAAGTAGAGTCCAAAGTCACTATATTCTGGTTTCTAAAACCTCTCTTCTGTCCCAGACTTGGAATGGCGTTTCTGATCAGGGAGAAGCTGAGTGAGTTCATGTTGCAGGTGAATTTCTTTCACCATTGTGAGTTCCTGGAACTCACAGGCAAATGAACTGTGCTAAGAGCTGGCCCTCATGTATGAGAGGAAGGCGATGGCCATTTAGCAAAGCACCTGCATCTTCCTACCTCATAAAATAATGAGCCATGACTCTCAGCAGAGGAAAGCAGTGCTAAACAGGAGTGGGACGAACCCCAATCTTTGCTGGCCACTCACCATTTCTGAAAAGGATTCCGAGGCTATAAATACCTAAGGGCCTTGATGGAAAATTTAAAGGATAAGACATTTAACATTTTTCCACGTGCCTTATCATATACAGTTGGAACATAGCCCCATATACTTTCATTGTTAATTTCTCTTATCTCTAAATCACTGTGACAATTACAGTGGGACTCACCATTTAGTGCTTTAACATATTACAGTCTCACCATTAATTTGTTTTCCTGTGTTTCTTACAGAGTGGGGCACTTTTTTTCTTCATTTGATAAGGTGGGGCAAGTAATAGAATAGCATCCACCTTCTAGGGTGGCTGAGAGGCATTAACATACGTGAAGTTCCTAGCACAGGGAAAGTACTTAATAATTATTGGCTATTGGTAACAATCATTATTGACAAGAGACAGTAGTGCCTGGGAGCTAAGAGCAGACTCTGAAGCCTGAGTGCATCATTCAAATGCTAGTTCTCCCACTCACCAATATGTGATCTTGGGCAAGATACTTAATCTCTCCCTGCCTTGATTTCCTCATTTCAAAAACAGGGATACCAAGAATACTGCCCTCTAGAATGATGGATGAGGATTCGATGAGATACTACATTGTAAAGTCCTTGGAAAACAGCCTGGCACGTAGAAGCATTCTACTGGTGTTACATATGTAATTCTCACAACAACCCTCTAAGGTGATTGTCAGTATCCTTATTTGTACAGATAATAAAGCCAAGGTATAGGGTCACACAGCTAACAGTGAGTCCACAGTTCTAAGCGACTCAAAAACCAAATCTCATTTCACTACCCTACCTAGAGGATTACACGTGGATCTTTAGTTGCACATAACACTTCCATTCCTTCTACCAATTTGCTTTAAGCAAACGAAACAGACTCTGTACTTATCTGTGGGAGTGAGTGGATTCTAACAGACCCCGGTAACTGCTTTCTCACAGCACAGGGGGAAATGGGTAACTCCAAGGTGCAGATTCTTCCAGCTGCCCAGTTATTCCTGCGGAGGAGCCGAGGGAGGTTTTTAAAGTTGGCTCAGACTTCCTTTTCCACTGAAGGTGGGGCAATAGTGAGAAGCTAAGAGAAAGACCAGAGGCTATTCCGAGAACTGGCTTGTGAATGTGTAGCGCTGCCATCTGCTGGATGGAATGGGTATCAGACCAGTTCCGATGTTTTCCTTCACTGATTCCCATTGTGGGTTCAGAACTTAGTGGTTTCATCATTTCATAGCATCAGTTCTAGATGTCTGCATATTTTGGAAATCTCATGACAACTGTGCATAGAAGGACCTTCATGTGAGTCATCAGAAGGTAAACCGACGACATCTTTGAAGCAATGTCCTAGTTAGTATGAATACTTCTCCAGATCAGACTTGGTCTGCTCCCAAATTGTTGACCTAATTGGTTAGGAAAAGCCCGTAACTCTTCGGCAAGGGCATCTGGCAGAACCTGGACCCTCCTGTCAAAGGCAAAAAGTACTTACGGGGAAGTGAAATCATCAGCTGGTTTTCTTCTTGCTCTCGCTGAAATTCTGTGTTCACGTTACCCAACAATTATTTATCGAGCACTTATCCTGTGTGCCAGGAACTGTATCGGGAATTGAGGAAGCAAAGATGAATAAACACAGTTCCTGCTCTTAATAATATTATAGGGATATTTTCTGAGTGCTTATTATGTGCCAGGCGTGTACTTCCCATAAAATCTAATTCAAACCTCAGAACAACCCTAGAATCTATTATGATCTCACTTATAACCATCTCATATTATTACCTCATTTATAGTGACTATTACTATCTCAATTACAGTTCAGAAAACTGAAGCTTAGAGAGATTTAATTAGTTTATTCAAGACAACAGAATTAGGAAGAGTTGGGAGTGGCATTTGAATATGGGGTAGTGGTAGTAGGTAGAAGAGAGAAGTGTTGATAACATGGACCAATGTAGCCTCCCACCCCCCTCCACACAGAGAGTATGGATCTTCTGTTTCACACACACTTTCTGTTCTATAAGCAGATTTCCAGCAAAGTGAAAGTGCTACAAAACTAACTGATGATAGGAGTAGATGCTTTGGGAGGATTTATCAGGAAGAATATCCCTTCCTCTAGCAAGCATTTGAAGTTTATCTAGTTAACATTCTCTTCAGTTCACACCTCTCCTTCTTAATAGCAGCATTGGTATAGCAAGACCTGCATCGTTGTCAGTTCTCATTGGATGAAAAACAAATCCATATATTGGTCAGCATGACAGAGATGTGAGAGTGATGGATTTGCTCAGCACGAACTTGGGAGCAATTCAGATGTCTGACAGCACCAACCTCAAACTGCTTTTTATTTCTTCTCACTCTTGGTGTAAGAAGGATGGTGCTGGTGGGGAGGTGACACCAGGGTGGGGGTCGGGGTGAGGGAGGGAAGAAGAGAGGAGGGGAGGAATAGCAGCTGGTGGCAGAGAAGAAAGCACCTGTGAAAGTGCTAAAATGCTATCTACTGGACAGAAAGAACCAGGAGTGTGGCGGGCCAAAAAAGTGCCTAACGGCAGGTTAGGGGCTTGTTGTCAGCCTGCTGGGCTACAGTCCCTGCTTTTTGCCACTAGCCTAGACTTTGACCTCAGGCAGGTCACGTGATCTTTCGAATCCTCAGTTCTTTCACCTGTGAGATGGGGTTGCCGCACAGGGTTGTTCTGGGGGTTCAGTGAGGTACTTCAGACCGGCCTCTGTTACTCGTAGCAAGGGGCCAGAATTTGGCGGAGGGGGAGGTCCTTCAGGAACACTGCCCCTTAGGGTTGCTTGATGCTACTTACTTGCACATCAGTTTGCCATATGTACTCTTATTTTTCCTCTCAAAAATCCTATAAGGCAGGTTGGAGAGCTATTAATCATTCCCATATATACAGAAGAAACAGATCCCCAGGTGACTTGGCTAAAATGAAGATGTTTTTCCAACCAGAGCCTGCCCTCAGGACCACCCATAGGAGAACCACCAAGAAAAGTATCTTATGGAATTGCAATTGTATCTCAAACGCCAATACAGAGAGTGATATTCAAATTGTTTCCTGGAAATAACTAAAACCCAAATTTCTCGGAAGGAGCTCCCACCTGGAATTTCCCAGAAGGAGTACAACCAGAAAGGGGAAAAGCAATTATAAAGCACTCATGGAAGATTTTTTTTTCCCGAAATCCTCTTTCTAATAAGTTTTGATGTTGAAAGAAAAATTGAACGCCTCACTTTAGATTATTTTAAAATTAATCAGGTTTCCCTGGTGGCGCAGTGGTTAAGAATCCACCTGCCAATGCAGGGGACACGGGTTTGAGCCCTGGTCCAGGAAGATCCCACATGCCACAGAGCAGCTGGGCCTGTGCGCCACAACTGCTGAGCCTGTGCTCTAGAGCCCACGTGCCACAACTACTGAAGCCCGCACCCCTAGAGCCCGTGCTCCCCAAAAAGAGAAGGCACCGCAATGAGAAGCCCACGCACTGCAACGAAGAGTAGCCTCCACTTGCTGTAACTAGAGAAAACCCGTGCGCAGCAACAAAGACCCAACACAGCCAAAAAAAACCACAAATAAAATTAATCAGTTATTCATCAACTAGTGCTCTTTTGGTGTTGAATAATCACCAGAACACTATTTCCCTATTGTTATACATGTCTGTGAAGCCAGATGTGAGGGGAAAAGTTTTAGAAAAATAAGAACAAATGGAAAGAATGGACAAGATATTAGAAATACCGAAAACAATGTCCACTTAAGAAAAGTATGAAAATGTTTGCATTGAGACAAGATTAGCCAAGCATCAGTACAAAAAGTTAGAGACATGGGAAGGACAAACATACTAAAATCTAACTAACTGGGAGAAAGCAGAGCTGAGTAAACTCAAGTCAGACCAAACAAACTTTACTTTGTTACGGTCCTTAAAAGTTTTTTTTTCCAATGAGTGTTTCACAATAATTGTGCCAGTTATTTGTATGTAAATGGGCTTTTAGAAAGCATGACTGAGCAGTTCATTTTTATAGTCATTTAATTTATGTTTATAATATTTTTAAGCACAATTAATTTGCACTATAAGGCACAGACCTGATTTTTGTTTCAGAAGGTTAAACACTGGCCTATTCAAATGATGAATTCCAACTTAGCTGGAATTGGAGAAATGAAACTTTGCGGTGCAGTTCATAAATGAAACGGCATCTTGGACAACAGGACAAGAGCAGGGAGATCAGTGCCTGACACACTATGTGCCCCATACACGACTGGTGAACAAATTCCCATGTGAATTCAGTTACACAGGATGTGAATGAGGCTTGTCATTACTCCTCATCCTGGCTACCAGAAATAAAGTGAAAAACACAAAATCTATGCAGTCTGCAGAATCCCAGCGGCCATTCAGTTATTAACGTGTCCACTTGACATCTCTCTCTCTCTCTCTCTCTCTCCTTGTTTAGGAATCACCAATCCTTTACTACATTCTGTCAATTTCACTTTGTAAATAGATCTCCCATCCCTCTGTTTCCCCTGCCACTGTCCTAACCCCAGCTGTATGTTCTCTTGCCTGGACAACTGTAATAGCGTTCCAAGGGCTATACTTCATCCACCCTGGGCTCCTCTATTCACTGCCCACGATGACATCAGAATTATCCTTGCAAAACACAAGTCTGATTATGTTACCGTTGCCCTCCTGCCAATACTGGCCAAGCCCCTTCACTCTGCTCTTAGAGTTAAGACTAGAGGTCTCTCCCTGCAACCTGCTCTCTCATCACTTCCTCTTCCCTCTCTCAGCTCAAGCTAGTTAATCCTTGAGTTCCTCTCCCTTTGTCAAGCCTCTCCCTGCTTGGCAAATGCCATTCCCTCTTCCCTCTGCCTGGAACTTACTTCCTGTTCTCTCTCTGCTTCCCCTGCCCTGCTTCTTCATCACTTACTTAGATCTCAGTCTGTAACACTTCCTTCATAACCCTGACCCCAGTCTTGGCAATTTTGCCCCTCTTCGGTTAGTTTCTTTTCCTTCAAAGCACTATTCTCTGTCTGTTGTTCAACTGTTTGATTGACGTCTGTCTCTCTAGCTGAATCACAAATTCCAGGAGACTGGGGACTCTGCATACTTTTCCTCACCGTCGTGTCTCTCTGGCATCTAGCACAGTGCCTTGCATACAGAAGGCACGAATAAGTATTTGTTGAATGAATGACCCTGATGAATATACCGGCTTGTTATTCTTAAAGGCTAATCTCTGTTTCGTTCTCTGCACGATTATCTCAAACCAAAGTCATCAACAAGCATAACTGTGGTTGACATCTAGTACGTTTTTATGAATGACAAACCAGAACACTATTACAGAGCCAAAGAAAACTGAATTGTTTCACACTTCTGCATTAATTTTTAAAAACTTTTCCTCACTTCTGCATGAGTTATTAAAATAAGCATACATGCTTGCATCCAAACATTTCATTTTTTCCCCCAAGATGGTTCATCCTAAAGAGAAAGAAAATAAAAGCTTCACTTGCTTGGGGAATTATAAATTGCAGTCCCAAAGAAGGTTCAGAAATGCAGTTTAAGATCCAACTAAATAAAAGCCTTGGTGAGGGTAATTCCCTGGAGGTTCAGTGGTTAGGGCTCTGTGCTTTCCTTGCCGAGGGCCAGGGTTCTATCCCTGGTTGGGGAACTAAGATCCCACAAGTCACATGTTGTGGCCAAAAAACCCCCCCAAAACAGAAAAAACCACGCAAAAAACCCCCAAACAAACAAAACAATAAAAGCCTTGGTGAACTGATGGTTCACAAACAAACATCCTTTGAATGACTCAAAGCAATGTAAATGAAAATATCTTAGCAGAAAACAACACATTTCAGCATTAGAAAACAATCATTCTGATTTTAGAAATGTCAAGACAAAAAAGCATTTGTGCAAGCAACTTACTCCTAAACCTAGAGGTAAATGAAAGTTTAATTCTCAGAAAGTTCTCCAATATAATACATCTTTTGCTAATTACTTTTACATTTAAAACCAAATTGCTCTGGATAAACAATTGTATGCCAAAAGGTCCATAATGCTATTCAACAAATTGAATAATCTGTTTTCATCATCATGTAGTAGAAGTCTCATTACAGTAACTTTCCTAGTACTTAGGTGGTATAATTTGTATAATAATTACTGAATATTCTCCAAAATAAATAACTCACATCAGAGTAATGTAAATGGCCAGTAAATCACTATTACTTAAATAAGTCTGAACCAAGCTATCATTTCCCACCCTACGATGCATGCCCTGGCAAAGAATTACAAACATGAATATCTTACAGCTAGAAGAGAGACCTCTAGTGTGTGTTAGAGAACTTTATATTGGGCTTCAGGCAAAATTAACACAGCAAAATCACTGCAGTCATTTTGAATACTGTGGTGGGAGATTTTTTGCCAACTATCATTCACGCTCAATTCATTTCAAACTTTCTGCCCAGCAAATGTGTATTTTTGCCTAATGAATTATTTTCTTTTAATAAACATAAACCAATGAAGTTTTCTCTGGGATGCAAAGTTTTAAAATTCAACGATCACCTTTGCAACCTGATTACTAAACATGAAACCTACTGTCATCAGAACAATTGCTAACAATTCTTTCCATTCAAGCAGCAGCAGGACTCCTGAGCCAAACTGTTGTAGTCAGTGTGCAGTCTTCTGAACACCAGCCCCTCATGGTACTCCAACTGCCACACAAACATAAACACAAGGAATAGATCGGCACATTGCCCATTATCCGGGAGACAAATGGATCCACCACTATTTCAAATTCACCAAGTAGATTAGGGATTAGTTTCCACAGATTCCCATATATGCAGGTAAATGCCTTGATGTAAAATCAGATTTAATGAATCATTCGATGGCATCAGCCTCAGCCTTTAAAACTCTTTTATTTTCTCCTTTTCCCCATTAAAAACGCATTTGGGATACACATAGAAAATGTTTCTCTAAGAAACACACACATACACACAAAACAGGAGGTCTCTTAAGGAGTCTACTGCTGAGAAGGTAAAAGCATTTTGCTCATTTTTAATTTGCTAAACAACCCAAGCATGCTTGGACCCAGAGGGTATTCTCAAATAAACTTGTATCTCTAGCTGCCAGCTTAGTTGATTGAAAACAGAAGGCAAACGTTTCTTAAAGAATGAGTATGTTAAACTGTTATGTCTCTCCCAGTTCCACCACGGACACACACACACACACACACCCGTCAAGGATTTGCTTGAAAGCAGCGCATTCTATGATCTTAGAGGTAATGCAGCGTTTGTACCAAATTACTTCTGCCCACTGCGGTGCACCGCTGAGCGAGGAAGCCAATGGCATAGGGATACTGGACAGTTCCTGCGTGCCTTTCTCCACGCACAAAGCCGACATCCAACTTTGCTCACTTAGTTGGCTCCCGCCCAGCTGGCCCCCGAAGTACAGTCACAGTGAAAACATTTTGATACCAGAAAATCATTTCCACGGAAGTGCAAGTGTTCGAAAGCACAAAGGCAGATACCATCGACCCGCGCTAGCTAGCAAGTTGCGGTACTCGGGGCGGCGGCGCGGAGCACGCGTCCAGGTAAGGGGTTCCTGCACCACGGCTCCCGTCTCCTCTTCCTGGATGTTTTGGGGGCTCGACCTCACTTTTCACGCAAATTCACCAGAACGCGCCCCCCACCCGGTTCACTTTTCAGGAGGCGCGGACTCTATTTTCCAGTTAAGTCCCTCTGGGGGGCGGGCGAGGAAGCACACTTCACAATTTCAGTAAAGAAGGGCGGCGGGGCGGGT
>NW_006786109.1:642139-642834 GCF_000442215.2 Lipotes vexillifer
CGGGGGGAAGAGGTCAGAAAGGAGCCAAACTGCATCCCTCCCGCCCACCTCCGTGCCCCCAAGCGCCGGTTCAGACGGCGGAGAGGGGAGGCAGCCAGGAACCTCTGTCCCTTTAAGGGAACCTCGGCCGCCAGAAGGGGAGGGAAGGATGCGGGCTCCGGACTCTGCGCTGCAGGCACCGCGGAGCAGAGGCGAGCGCTGCAAAGCCACAGCCATTACCTGCAGCGCTCACATTCTTCCCCCACCCCGGCGCCCCCTCCCCGGTCCCCGCCTCCCAAGGAGACTTCTAATCCGGAGCACGTGCCATTCCCTTTATCAGGGGAGGAGGTGGGGAGGAAGAGGAATGAGAGCTTTTTAAAAAATAAATGAAACGTTTGCACCCAAAGCGGGGGGGCTGGAAAAGGGAGGGGGCGGTGGGAGGGGGCTTTAAAGGCACCCGGGTGGGCGGAGGCGGCGAATCCGGATCAGCCCGGCCGGAGACGGACGGCGGACAGCGCTGGGCACCCGGCGCGGCTCACAAAGGGGAGCGGCGCGGTCCCGCCCGGGCACCGGGGGAAGAAAAAACCGCCTCGGGACCCAATCCACTCGGCAGCCACAATGGCGTCTTTCACGGGGTGTCCGGGGGCGCTGCCGAGGCTGATGCGGGGAGGCGCCGGCGGTGCCCACTGGCAGGAGCGGAGCCGCGGGGGGCGCCC
>NW_006786109.1:643288-646742 GCF_000442215.2 Lipotes vexillifer
AGCGGCTCCCGAGCCGCCGCGGCGGGCTGTGTGTGTGCGAGTGTGCCGCGCTCTCGCCCCATGCCTGGCACATGCGTAAAAGCGAGTTGCGCCCAAAGTCCCAGCCATACCCTCCTTAGCAAATAATAACAAACCCAAACCGTCAGATCTTACCTGAAACATTGAAGCACAAAGTCTCTCCAAGTCCCCTTTTCCTTTTCCTCTCCCCCCTTTTCCGATTTCTCTCCCAGCGATCTGCTCGGCTCGCCACACCAGAGAGAAATGCAATAGCTTGGCTAAGGTAGACAGAACAAAATACAGAGAAGAGTTGCTCCAGGGCTTTGAAACCCCTCAAGGCAAGGATCAGGATACAATTAGCTCATGCCTCTACCTCCAGTCTAAATCAATCTCCAAAATAAAACTTAAATCAAATTAACTGATCACAGGGCAGACAATTGATCTCCTTCAAAAATAAAGCTCTACATAGACGTATAGATAAATATACATATAGGAAATTTTTTTCCAGATTTTTTTTTTTCGGTGGAAAAACAGTCTTATTCCAGCCTCCAACTTCCTTTTTACCCTCCTCTTGCACAGAAAAGCTGATTTTAATCGTTGTGATTAGTTTTGATGTAACGTTTCCGCAGGCGATTTCTGCAAATGGATGGAGTGTTTCTTTGCCAAAAGAGGGAAAAGCAGCAGATGATGATAATTATAAGGATTGTTGGTTGTTTCTTTTTGTTTGTGTTTAGGGCTCTCTCTTCACTTCCTCAAGTTGACCTGACATTGCTGTTACACTAAGGTCGCGCAACTTGTTGATGAGGATCACCGCCCTTTCTGATCAAAGGATAGGTGATAATTTGGCAATAGAGCAGCACATTTTTGGTTCCTTTGGCGACATAACGTCCCAAATGACGTGGATAAAAATAAGCACATGCAGTCTGCTTTGCCCCAATCAAGTCTGAATCAGCGCCTGGGGGTGATACACAAACTCATTTCAAATGTTCAACCATGCAGAATTGCAAAAAGATTGAAGGAGTTACACTGCATTTTTTAAAATAGCAAAATTAAAAGAAAACAAAACCTACATTAGGTGTAGCCAAGGATCTTACATTTAGGTTTATTTGATCAACCTTGTAAACATACCTCCCCTGCTCCCTTGTCTTTGCTTCCTTCCACCTGGTATCTTTTATGGGGGGGGGGGTTGTATAATTCCATTATTTGTTCAACAGAGCTAAAGAGACTCTAACATAAACACATTTCCCCAGATTGCTACCCTGGTTCTGACCTCCCCCACTCCCCATCACTTCTTCCTCTCTGGCTCTTTGTTCAAAGAGATTGTGCCCGAGCCAGTCGTTATCTTAATTCTTTTTAGTTAGAGTGGGATATTTAGGTTTAACTCAAGGATCACCTCCCATTAGTGTTATATCCATGCAGGATACTTTTTGAAATGGTATTTTTTTTTTTTTGAGCACTTCACAGTTCATTAATTCAAAGACTTTGCTGACATTTCTTATGAAAAAGACCAGGCTGTAAGGCCAAGGATACTAAAAAAAGAAAGAAATGGAGGGGGGACCCTAAATAGAACTAGACATGTTCTGCACATACCTGCAATTGGCAGGATTTCACAGGAAGTATTTTTTAGCCATCCTTTTACCTTGAAGGTAGTAACTCCTGCGATACCATCAGGAAAGGGAAGGGCCAAGCTTTTAAAAAATATAGTTGATGAGATCAGTTCTATCATGACATGAGATTAATGTCATCAGGAGAATCAGGGATATTGGTAGACTGAAAAAAGAAAAAAACATAACAAGTTCCTATGACATAGGAATCTGGTTTGAGAATATCAATACCCTATAAAAAGAAAAAAAGGGTGGCTTACAAAACAACCCAAAGCAAAATTATGCTGTTATTTGCACATTCTCTTTCAATCTCCCCATCTCCCCCTAACACACACACACACACACACACACACACACACACACACACCACACACGTTAAAGTCTCTGATCTGCAATAAAAATTTTTTAATGTCTACAAAACCCCAAATTCAACTGAGTAAAAACTTTGTTCTTGCCCCCAAATGGCTCTAAATGTTAATATAGGAGAACATTGAGAAGAAAAGACACCATGGAAGAAACATTCTCAGTTCATTGATATGACTTAATGCGTTAAAGGTGTAGCCTAAAGTGACTTTTAACCCAAGTCTGGAGAACTGTGTATCATTATCCTGGAATGTGAGAGCTGGGAAGACCCTTTGTGGTAGGGCATGTGGTCCTTTGCATCATTTTACAGATGAGGAGAGGAAAGCAGCTTGCCCAAGGTCATAAGCCAGCCACTGACAGGGCCAAGACTAGGCCACAAGAGGCAGGACAAAAGAAAGGTGAATGGTTCTCTCCCTCCCCCGACCAAGGCACTCACCTTGAGAAACCTTACAGCATTCCAAATTCTGCTGACATGGCTTAAGCCTTATTTTAGGAATTCCCTTCCTGGAATTGTCCTAAAAGCCTATTAGCTTGTTCTTTTTAATATCTCTGATGTCAACAAATCTTTGCCCTTTGATGTTTAACTTTGGGAAACAATGCCTCTCCCCCCACCCCTGCCCAACCAAAAAAAAAAAAATTAGTACCAAGTCTGGGGAATAATAAGTGAATGATGAAGACAGTTTATGCTATTTAGAGTCAAAAAAGAAAATATGACTAAAAACAATGATGCCAGTTTTTTTTATTAGCACTTGAATGGATTAAAGACAATTCTCAAAATATTTTAAGCAGTAGAATTACTGGGGCTTTGTTTTCCAGGATAGCTACTTGGAAAAGAATAATATTTATTTGAGCAAATTGAGGTCTGAAATGTTCATTTTTAAGATGTTTTCTTACTTCAGAATGACATCACTCACCAAAAGATGCACTTTTTGGGCATTAGGTCAGTGACATTTTAAAGTGATCCAACCTATTCAGTTGATCCCTGAATTTGTGGTAATCCAGTGGCAAATAGCCTGCAGAGTAAGATCTTATTTTATTGTGGTAAGGACCTTAATGTTCTTGTATTTTGAGGGAGACTCAAAGTTGAGACTATACGGATTCAGAGTGAAAAGTTATTTTGTCCTGTGCAATATAAACAGATGAACCAATGTCACAACCTTGAAATCAAGGATGATGAGAATTTATTTTAAATTTTAAAATAGATTTTTAATGAAATGGCATGTGAACAGCAGGGTCCATATCTTGCCAAGTATAGGATACCAACTTACTGATTTTATCTCAATCAATTCTGCAATCATAACGTTACCCAAAGTACTTTTTTTTTTTTTTTTTTTTTTCAGGCGGGCCTCTCACTGTTGTGGCCTCTCCCATTGCAGAGCACTGGCTCCGGACGCACAGGCTCAGCGGCCATGGCGCACGGGCCCAGTCGCTCCGCGGCATGTGGGATGCTCCCGGACCGGGGCACGAACCCGTGTCCCCTGCATCGGCAG
>NW_006786110.1:0-313 GCF_000442215.2 Lipotes vexillifer
GGGAGTGGCATGATATATTTAAAGTGATGAAAGGGAAGAACCTACAACCAAGATTACTGTACCTGACAAGGATCTGATTCAGATTTGAGGGATTTGTTTGTTTACAAACAAGCAAAAGCTAAGAGAATTCAGCACCACCAAACCAGCTCTACAACAGATGCTAGAGGAAATTCTCTAACTGGGAAGCATAAGAGAAGAAAAGAACCTACAAAAAAAAAAAAAAAAACCCATAACAATTAAGAAAACGGTACTAGGAACATACATATCAATAATTACCTTAAACGTGAATGGATTAAATGCTCCAACCAAAACA
>NW_006786111.1:0-2772 GCF_000442215.2 Lipotes vexillifer
GCCCCGGTCTGGGAAGATCCCACATGCCGCAGAGCGGCTGGGCCCATGAGCCATGGCCGCTGATCCTGTGCATCCGGAGCCTGTGCTCTGCAACGGGAGAGGCCACAGAAGTGAGAGGCCCGCGTACCACAAAAAAAAGATAATAATAATAATAAAAATAAATTAATTTAAAAAAATAAATGAGCCAGCATACAAATTATGAAGGTGTGTGTGTGTGTGTGTGTGTGTGTGTGTGTGTGTGCATGCATGCACATGTGCACATGCATGCATATTTGGTCATACAGTTGAAAATATATGGAAACTACACTGGGAAGTGGATAGCAAAATAAAACTAAAGAAACGTGGAGGAAGGAGGTAATGATAAGTGTAGAAATTAATGAATTGACAAAAAGAGAATTAACAAAAGCAAATTTTGGTTTTTGAAAAGAGAAAAAATAGACTAAGCTCTGGGAAGAACTATTGGGCACTGGGGGAGGGGAGTAGGTGAGAGATGGAGCTGGAATAACAAAATACGGAAAAAAAAAAAGCTATACTTTCAGAGGACAGTAAAGATAAGAGAATATTAGGGAAAACCTTAAGATTTTTATAAATAATTGTGAACATTTAAATGTGTTTTTAAATGAACTAATCAATTTCAAATTGCCAGAGCTAATTCCATAATATTTTAAAAGCCTGAATAGTCCCATAAACATTAGAGAAGAAGGGAATCATTTTTTTAACAAATTAATCGATTATTTAACTAACTAATATTAAAAGTACAAAGGAACAGAAACGATTTTAAGAGGAAACTATTGCCCACATAGAAGAGTCATGTATCTGACCAGTTAACAAATATGTGTTGCATTTGATTTGCCTATATCATCCATAAAAAGGAAATAGAACTGAAAAAAGATCACAATCATAAAGAGAAGATGCCTAGGAAAAAATGTAAAGAAAGATGTACAAGAACTTTATTGAAGATACTTATAAAGCTTTTTTTTAAAGGGACTGAATAAGACTGAGATAAATGGAGAGAACATGTTGATAAGTAAAAGGGCTTAACAGTAGAAAAGCATCATCTCTCCTACTTGATCTCCAGATTAAAAAAATTGTTTTTAAAATATTTTTTAAAAAACAATTTGGCATTAAATATAAGGAGACTTAATCATAGCTTGGAAATTATACACATATATCAATTCAACCTAGAATAATCATGGATGAACATAATGATATATGTACATGTAAATCCATTATAACATTACTTATGAGTAAAAATCAGGGGACTAAACTGTAAAAGTAAATAAAAAATGAACATATATGTTAAGATTTCACATTCTCATTAAATCATGCTGTTTAAGAATACCTAATTATATCATGTGTTCATGGATCAGAAGAATTAATATTGTTCAAATGTCCATACTACCCAAAGCAATCTACAGATTTAATGCAATCCCTATGAAAACACCCATGACATTTTCTCACAGAACTAGAACAAATAATTCTAAAATGTGTATGGAACCACAAAAGACCCCCAATAGCCAAAAGAATCTTGAGATAAAAAAACAAAGCTAGAAGTATCACATGCTCTGACTTCAGATGGTACTACAAATCTATAGTAGTCAAAATAATATGGTACTGACACAAACACGTAAATTAATGGAACAAAATAGGCCAGAAACGAACCCACACATGCATGGTCAATTAATCGACTACAAAGGAGGCAAGAATATACAAATGGGGAAAAGACAGTCTCTTCAATAGTGCTGTTGGGAAAACCGGACAGCTACATGTAAAAGAATGAAATTAGAACATTTTCTCACACCATATGCAAAAATAAACTCAAAATGGATTAAGTCCTAAATGTAAGACCTGGAACCATAAAACTCCTAAAAGGAAACATAAAGAGTATGCTCTTTGATATAGGTCTTAGAAATATGTTTTTGGATCTGTCTCCTCAGGTAAGGGAAACAAAAGTGAAAATAAATAATTCTGACCTAATCAAACTTAAAAGCTTTTACATAATTAAGGAAACCATCAACAAAAGAAAAAGGCAACCTAGTGAATGAGAGAAGATATTTGCAAATGCTATGCCTGAAAAGGGGTTAGTATCCACTATATATAATAAATGACTCATACAACTCAATATCAAAAAAGACCCCAAAGACCCAATTAAAATATGGGCAGAGGACCTGAATAGGCATTTTTCCAAAGAAGACTTACAGATGGCCAACAGGCACATGAAAAGATGCTAAACATCACTCATCATCAGGGAAATGCAAATCAAAACCACAATGAGATATCATCTCACACCTGTCGGAATGACTGTCATCAAAAGACAAGAAATAACAAGTGTTGGCAAGGATGTGGAGAAAAGGGAACGCTAATACACTGTTGGTGGGAATGTAAATTGGTACAGCCACTCTGGAAAACAGTATGGAAGTTCCTCAAAAAATTAAAAATAGAACTACCATGTGATCCAGCAATTCTACTCCTATATATATCCAAAGAAAGTAAAAACACTAATTCAAAAAGATATATGCACGCCAATGTTCATAGCAGCATTATTTACAATAGTCAAAATATGGAAGCAACCTTAGTGTCCATCAACAGATGAATGAATAAAGAAGATGTGAGGGATTTCCCTGGTGGTGCAGTAGTTAAGAATCCACCTGCCAATGCAGGGGACACGGGTTCAATCCCTGGTCTGGGAAGATCTCACATGCCACGGAACAACTAAGCCCGTGCACCACAACTACTGAGCCTGTGCTCTAGAGCCTGCAAGCCACAACTACT
>NW_006786112.1:0-2625 GCF_000442215.2 Lipotes vexillifer
CCCCAAAAAAAAAAAAAAAAAAAAGATCCCACTCAACTGGAGGACTCGACTTTCCCCAAATACTCCCCAGGTTCTCTATGTTTTTTTCAGATGCACCTTTTCCTCATTCATTCTTGCATTCAACGAATACGTATCAAACCCCACCCATGTCCCAGGCACAAGGCAGTGAAAAAGATGATTACTGTCCTGAGTTTGCGTTGCACGCTGTAGGTGTTTTTCAGTTTTGCCTCAGCACAGTTTACGGTCCATATTCTACACAAAGTAAAACAGAATGGAAGCCATTATTCAGTTAATTGAGGTTTAAACACAAACCATGGAGGCGAGCTTTCTGTCAGTTACCCTTACGAGCTGCCTTCTTCTGTCAGCCTCCATACTTTTTCCCATACAGTCAAAATACAAAATAAGGTGGCTAAAAAGACAGAAGATAGCCATAGGTGAGGCTTTTAGGGAGAATATCCATAAAAAATGAAAAGGGCTTATTGGGGGTGCTAGTAACAGAAGGGGTGCATTTAGGGAGAGAGCTTTGCAGGAAAGAGGGCTAGTGAGGAATCCCTGGGGGCGGGACACTCCATTCCCAGCTGTTACTTTAAACACTTCTCAACCCTCCAGACCTTCAAGCCTGACAGCTCTGCACGGTGAGAAGACTGCAGAGCTAGGACGGTAAGCGGAGGTACTGCCTGTCAGAGGCTGAGGGGTCTGGGGGTTCTGGGTGCGCTCAGGAGCTGGGCTGAGGACGGATTCCACAGGCTCCTTACACAAATCTCCGCTCCCGATGCCTCAGGGATAACACGGGGATGGGGGAGGCCAACGTCTGGGTCACGTGCAGAAGAGGGATAGTGACACTAATAAATGTCCAGTCCGCTTCTCCACTTCCCGCTCCTGCCAGGGGGGGCCCGCTGTTCACTCACTGCTCACACGGCCCGCCTGCTTCTCATACCCAACATCCCGCACCCCCGGCTAAGTCTTAGGCTTGAAAATACTCAAAGGGCTGGCCTTACTTTGAGATATACTTCACAAAAGTATTTGTCCTCCTAGCCTGCCCTGCTTTTCTTTTCTCTCCATCAGCAACAGAACTTGGGCCGTTTCTATCATCCTTAGCATTGGAAAGCCAGTGAGGACAAGGTATCCAGCAGGTGCCTAACGACCAGCGTTTGTGGCCTGGCCTCGAGATGGCCTTAAGAGACTTTCTTTTTAGCTCTCTGGCCTTTTCCAGCGGCAGAGACAACTGCTAGATTAGGAAGGATGTAACCTTGGAGGTGGCCAAACACAGACCTCAGTTACTAGCGTGAAACGAGGCAGCCGATTTTTTACTGGGGAGGCGGGAGTAAGGAGAAGAGATTGGGAGGAAGGGTAAGGAACAGAGGGTACCAGGACTTCCCTGGCGGCCCAGTGGTCAGGACACTACGCTTTCACTGCCACGGCCTGTCTTCAATCCCTTGTCAGGGAACTAAGGTCCTGCAGCCAAAAACAAAAACACAAACAAAAACACAGAGGGTACCGAGATGCTCTTCAACCACCTGTCAGGTGAACCATAAAAGACACGTGCCTGCCCTCCAGGCTTCGCCAGCAGGTAGGGACTCGTTTCCTCCAGGTCACGCCCAGCAAGCAAGGACCATATGAACTGCGTGTTCTTCTGGACCAATAATGCTTACTTTCCTCTCGCAAACAGGTTTATGAGAGTCAAATCCAAAACTGCCTTTTCCTCTAGGTCTTGATAAATTGTTGCAGAAAAGAAGTGCTGGCAGATACTTTCTATACCCACGTATTTACATCTAGTTATTTTCTTTCAAGGCCCACCTTCTACCACCACCACCCCCGACCCAGTTCATCTCCCGGCTTCTAGTCCCTACTCAGCCAGGATTCACTGTATTAAACATTACATTATCTAACGATGCCATGTCACTCCTCTCTCCTAACCCCACTTAAGCTTTTTTCAGAATAGGCTCCTGCCTTTTTGTATCTTCCACAGGACTTAGTAGGCATTAAATACCAGCTTGCTAACCGATTTTCAGTGAATACTGTCTACCTGTCATAAAATTCCAAGTATCACAATTCTCTAAAGGCACTAATACAGATCACTTCCTAATTATGCAAAGCTCTTGAAACTGTGATTTAAAGCTTTTAGTGGAACCTCAGAATTCCTGAAGACAGTATGAAAGTGCGTAAAATAAGGTAAGATTATAGAAGCTACGATCCGTGTCACCACTAAGAGACTGTGGCAGCATCGTAGGAGGTAAGGTGAAGAGAGACGGCATAACCTATTTCAGTTTGAAAACCAGAACTTTAAGCCCTGTAGGTGCTCACATTGATACACAGTATAATATCTGACATTTAGAAGCTTGGCCAGAGTTATAAATGAGTCATGCTAGAAAATAAGATTGATGGTCTTATGATTTTAATCCATTTGGCAGTTAATAAGAATTCAGTAAAATAGCATGCATTAAGTGGCCTTTACTGACATTTCACGTTCAGTTATTCATTATTGTATCTTCAGTTAATTATATGATAAGTTCTTTTCTATTTGCTGTGGGAATTTAAATGTAAGATAAATACAAAATACATTTGTGTTTTAATGAATACTCAATGAAGCCTTTTTTTTTTTTTTTTTCCTGAGGTATTCCTTTC
>NW_006786113.1:0-435 GCF_000442215.2 Lipotes vexillifer
CGTGTTAGGGCACGGGTTATTGTTAGCGTACGGGTTAGGATTAGGGCACGGGCTAGCGTAAGGTTTTGGGTTAGTGTTAGGGTCAGGGCCAGGGTTAGGGTTCGGGAATGGGGACGGTTTAGGTTATAGGTTAGGTTATGACAACGGTTGAGTGTTAGCATACGTGTTTGTGCATGGGTTAGTGTTATTGTATACGTTAGGATAGGGCACAGGTTAGCTTAAGGCTTCGGGTAAGGGTTAGGATTAGTGTTAGGGTTAGGGTTAGGGAACGGGGACGGTTTTGGGTGCAGGTTAGGGTACCACAACGGTTGAGAGTTAGCGTATGTGTTAGGGCACATGTTAGTTTTAGTGTACACGTTAGAAATAGGGTCTGTTTTAGGTGAAGGCTTCGGGTAAGGTTTAGGGTTAAGGTTAGGGAACGGGGACGTTTTAGAG
>NW_006786114.1:0-240 GCF_000442215.2 Lipotes vexillifer
TGAGAAGACAGAAAAACACACAGCAGATGAAGGAGCAAGATAAAAATCCACCAGACCTAACAAGTGAAGAGGAAATAGGCAGCCTACCTGAAAAAGAATTCAGAATAATGATAGAAAAGATGACCCAAATCTTGGAAATAGAATAGAGAAAATGCAAGAAACATTTAACAAGGACCCAGAACTAAAGAGGAAACAAGCAATGATGAACAACACAATAAATGAAATTAAAAGTACTCTAGA
>NW_006786115.1:0-11722 GCF_000442215.2 Lipotes vexillifer
CCCCCCCCCCCCCTGCCGATGCAGGGGACGCGGGTTTGTGCCCCGGTCTGGGAAGATCCCACACGCCGCGCAGCGGCCGGGCCCGTGAGCCATGGCTGTTAAGCCTGCATTTCCGGAGCCTGTGCTCCGCAACAGGAGAGGCCACAACAGTGAGAGGCCCGCGTACCACAAAATAAATAAATAAATAAAAGTCTCATGCGTATTTACATACTTATAAGCAGTTTTTATGTTGACCAGAAGCCAGACATTGGCTACAATGAAACACGGAGCCATGGTCATTGGCAGGGTGTTGACCAAACCAGAGACTTGCATATGGCAATTTGCAAACCTGCTTAGTACAGTTAATCCTCTTCTCATAGATCCTTGGGAAGTTTCTGCTTGGGAACCACCAATTCCATTCAATACGAACTATATTCTTTCAGTTATAAGCACAGATAGAGCATTTCTTCAGTGTTGTGAGGCCAGTGTACCACCATTTCACCCAAATTCAAAAAGGGGCCTCCTCCTTGATGGCCAGACGCCTTGGAATCTAAAGCAAACTAGGAATATACCCAGCCTCCTAAATGCCTGAGTCTGCAAAGTGAACATCACTACGGAGCAGGTCATTCAGAGAAGCTGGACTATAAGGGGCCTTTGGGAGTCCTTGAGGAATTGCAGATAATCTGTATGTTCCAAAAGACTCTGGCAGAATACAAGCCTTCAGATATTAAAATAACGTTGTACCATATCAGCTCCTTGAATTAAAGACAGGTCTACATTTGTAATTGCCTTTAACCCAGGAATGAAGTGGTCTGGATTTATGGAAGCTTCCTTCTACTCACAGATTAATTTAGTCACTAAAAGACCTACTTTACAAATGCCTCTCCTATAACACTCCCTTGCAGTTCCAAATGGTCTCTTCTATTATTAACACTATACTCTATAAAATGAAAGCATAAAAGGTTTTCAGAAAAAGAAAAACAAGAAACTTCACTCTTTGCCCATAAAAATGGACAGAAAGTTCCACTCAAGAGCCCCAGACTGCCCCAAACATATCAGGGATAATTGGTCTCTGAGTTAAAGCTGCTCTTTGATATTCCAGGGGCTAAAGTACTTACAATGTAAAAACTTTGTTCCACTCAGGGTTGAGGCTTTTGTAAATGGTATGTGTCTGAAGTCGGTCATTTCCCAACTCCAACAAGCAAAAGGGATCGCTCTTCCCTGCAAAGAGAACACAGACGTGGGTCAGAGACAAAGGAATCTCCTTGGTCAGAGGCAAGTGAATCTCAAAAGTGACAGAGGCAAAGTGAACAAAAGTCATGCACCTTTTTTCCAGTTATTATTTTTTATTTTATATTGCAGTATAGTTGATATACCATGCTGTGTTAGTTTCAGGTGTCCAGCAAAGTGATTCAGTTATACATATACATGTATCTATTCCTTTTCCGATTCTTTTCCCATTTAGGTTATTACAGAATACTGAGTAGAGTTCCCTGCACTATACAGTAGGTCCTTGTTGATTGTATATTTTATGTATAGTAGTGTGTATACGTTAATCCCAAACTCCTAATTTATCCCTCACCTCACCTTTCCACTTTGGTAACTGTAAATTTGTTTTCTAAATCTATGAGTCTGTTTCTGTTTTGTAAATAAGCTCATTTGTATCATTTTTTAGATTCCACATATTGTAACAATAAAATTGGGCTTGCTGATAGAGAACAGACTTGTGGTTGCCAAGGGGGAGGGGATGTGAGGGAGGGATGGATTGGGAGTTTGGGGTTAGCAGATGCAAACTGTTAGATATAGAATGGATAAACAACAAAGTCCTACTGTATATTCAATACCCTGTGATAAAGCATAATGAAAAAGAATATGAAAAAGAATGTGTATATATATATGTATAACCATCACTTTGCTGTACAGCAGAAATTAACACAGCACTGTAAATCAACTACACTTCAATTTTAAAAAATGTTGTGTTGCTAAAAGACTGAACGTGAGCCTCTCTTTTTAGCAAGCCGTGTAAGCCCTGTGTGGGAATTGGGGAGGTGGACAGACATATAGGTGTCAGCACACTTATTGGACTGGGACTGACACACAACCCAGGTGCAGCCTTGAGAGCAATGGCAACACGGGTTTCACAAGAGCAGGTGTCAATGTGGCATATGAGAGAGTCCAAGTTTGTGTTTTGTTTTAAAACAGAAGCACATCTCTGTTTCCTTCCTAAATTCTCTTTCAGCCGATATAATTGTTTTTTTTCTTTTTTTGGCCACATTGTGTCTTAGCTGCGGCACGCGGGGTCTTCGTTGAGGCACGCGGGATCTTCTGTTGCGGCACGCAGGCTCTTCGCTGTGGCACGCAGGCTTCTCTCTAGTTGTGGTGTGCGGATTTTCTCCCTCTAGTTGTGGCACTCGGGCTCCAGAGCGCACGGGCTCTATAGTTTGCAGCACACAGGCTCTCTCGTTGAGCCACACAAGCTCAGTAGTTATGGCACACAGGCTTAGTTGCCTCGCGGCATGTGGGATCCTAGTTCCCCGACCAGTGACCGAACCCACATCCCCTGCATTGGAAGGCGGCTTCTTTACCACTGGACCACCAAGGAAGGCCCTGAATGAATATAATTACTCGTCTACAACTGGAAGTCTATGATAACTTACATGCTTCTACGAGGTGATAAGAGAAATGAAAAAAATTGTAACCATGGCTGTTTAGGAGTTAAAACTCTGCTCTGCAGTGAGTGGCCACACACACATATGATCTTATATATTTAGTAAATGGTGAGAATACACAAGGGACACTTCTGGTGCTCAGACACATGCAGAAGTCTAATTTCATAAGGTTAAGATCGAAGTTTTATCTTTAAAAATAATGAAGCTTAACCTTTACTTCTCCCATCTCACTTCTTCTTCCACCCTCCCTCACACAGCCTGCAAAAGAAAAAAATAAAGAGATTAAAAAATCCTGGATCCAAAGGGGCATACAGAAAGTTACCACATAAGAAGTCTCTCCCCTTCTGTTGGGCTTGGCAGAGGGATCCAGAGTTGAAACTGTCAGGGTCTTTAACGTTCGCAGGACATGAACACACAGCCTACATCTGCGCACACTGGCGCTTTACAAAGTGGTGTGTACTAAATTAATTGGGGGCAAAAGGACAGACGTGCCTCCAACAAATGGCCAAGGAATCCCAAACCAGGGCCTAACTCAGACAGTGCTCAGGTCACTTGACCTACTGGCCTACCATTCAGGTCACTGAACCTACATCTAATTCACTTAATAACCAGGAGCTCTGAAGTACTGAAAGTCATTAGAGAGACACATGTGCAGGAGCCAGCATGAGGATGATATTTCAAAAAAGGAAGAAAAGAAGAGCAGCTGCATGGCTAAAAGTCAGTGTTAAACAGGAGATTCCATTCAACTGACTAGTGGCCTGGACACTCAGATGCCTGGCCAAAGCTTTTAAGTCAAGGCTATTATCTCAGTGGCCAGCAGACAGTGATCGAGCCATGGACACAGATGAATGCACTGGGGTCGTCACTTACAAATAATGGAAATGATCCCTGTCTAAATTTAGCAGAAAAGGAATTTATTAAAATAATAGCAAGCAGCTCTCAGGATCAGACCACAGATTGGAGAATCAGGCTGGAAAAATCACTGGAAACCAAAGAATGCTGAGGGATGTTCAGGCACAGAATCTCAGTCAATCTCTCACCCCAGGAAAAGTCTGGCATGGCCTCTGCTTCCCAGGAAACCTGGCCCCACCGACACTTCCGACCCCGGCCCCTAAATGTAGCTGCTTCTAATATGAATTCTCCACTCCCGCTTCTTTGCCTCACTTGATGTAGATGTAAAGGGATTGGCCCTGCCTAGCAAATCCTCATGCCCTAACTTCCAGGGCTCAGAAAGGGAGTACATATTGGCTTTCCACCACATGAAAGTGGCTCTGAGCCCTTCCCCAAAACATTCGATGAGAAGCACCCCAAACCTAGAAGGGGTTTCAGATGTTGGGCAGCCGAAATCAAACACACACACAAATCCATCTGCATCTGTAAAAGAGTCTTGTTTCTTTAAGACATTTTACTCAGCCATCAAAAAGTGAAATAATGCCATTTGCAGCAACATGGATGGACCTAGAGATTATCATACTAAGTGAACTGAGTCAGACAGAGAAAGACAAATATCACATGATATCACTTACTTGCGGAATCTAAAAAAAAAAAAAGGATACATTTTGTAATTTTCTTGTTTCTAGTTGTGGCTTTTTCTTTTCTGCCTAGATAAATTCCTTTAGCATTTGTTGTAAAGCTGGTTAAAAAGAATTTGATACAAATGAACTTATTTGACACATATAAATAGACTCACCGACATAGAAAACTTTGGTTACTAACACGGTTACCAAAGGGGATGGAGGTGGGGAGATAAATTCGGAATTTGGGATTAACACACTACTATATAAAACAGATAAACAACAAGGACCTACTGGATAGCACAGGAACTATATTCCATATCTCATAATAACCTATAATGGAAAAGAATCTGATTCACATGTGTATAACTGAATCACTCTGCTGTGCACTTGAAACTAACACAACACTGTAAATTCACTACACTTCATTTTTTTTAAAAAGGCAGTGTAAGTCTGGGACTGTGTTTCACGGGGCACAGGGTAGGGGTTGAGTGACAGTGCAGAAGGTCATGACATCTCTTGAGTAACATGAAAAGAACATGAACATGAAAGAACACACATGTTCTCATCCTCAACCCAAGCTGAAACCGCTACTTAACCGTTTGTCAGACTGTTGGGAGGTGTCAGGGCTGCTCCTCCAGAGACACTGACATGCCATCCCACCAGCACTGGCTCGGGGGGAACCGTCTGACACTTGTAATGAAAGCCCGGGGGCTCCTCCACAGCGATGTGGAGAGGGTCCGGGCCTGTGCCTGCACAGGTGGGTTGAGCCCTGCCTACCCCGCCTCTCTCCAGCACACTCTTCCGCTATCCCAGCTAATAAGGAACAGCCTTCCTTCCAGGAACTGGGAACTTCAGTTGTGTGTCTCCAAGGAACACACTGCGCCGACTGTCTGAAGATAATTCCGTCAAAGCTCATTAAAATGCTGCATTTATTAATATTACAGTATAAACAGGCAGAGAGGAGGAAGAACAAGCAAAGACATTAACACATTTATAGAGTAATGTATATACAATTTAGGATTGATTTTTTTGCCCTTCAAAGATTCCAGATAGACAGGGACTTTCAAAAAAATTTAAATAACGAGTGTTTTTATTCTATCATGATAAAACGATCTCCCATCACAAATGTTTCCCAAGAGTACCAAGCAAACAGTACCAGACAAAGTGACATACATACACTTGGGTCTGCACTTTTGCTCTTTGCTCCACCTGTTTTTACAGGTAAAACATCTAGAAGACCTCTTCTACATCCAGATGCCGTGTCACCTTGACACGGCTATACCACTGGTGATTCCGATTCACAGTGAGGTGGTGTTTTAGCGCCTTGCTCTCAATAGCCTTTGCTATTTTTGAACAGCACGTTAAAATTCATTTGTATTCCTTGAATGGCAAGTGGAGGTTCCTCGCTTAAGTAATTTTACCTTTATATTAGTTACAGAAGTTGAATGACAAGCAATAAAAGTATTTTAGAGGTCAAATCATTCATCCAACAAATATTTATTAAGCGCCCATTCTGCTCTTGGCACCGAACCAGGTCGGCCCCAATGTACACAGACCACCAAGTCATTACCTTCAAGGAACTCTCATAATAATCATGCTTTTCAGCAAATGTCACCTTTCCAGTGAAAACTTCGCTCACACCCTCTGCCAGAGGACTAAGCTGGTCCCCTCTGTGATCTCCAACTGTATATTTTCCTTGCCCCTTTTCAACTGCACACCTGTACATCTCTGTTCTGTATTTAGCCCTGTATTTCATCTAAGGGGCCCATTGCAGGCACAACCAAGGTATGCGTGCCCCTCTCATGCCCTGTGAAGAGTGTCCTGGCCCAGTGACAGAATGCAGCAGGGCACTTCGGGCTCTGCTGATGGGTGTTGGCTGGAGGGAGCCAGGCTCCTCCCACTCTGTGCAAAAAACGATGCTTCATGCAGGTTCTCCTTTAATCTTCACGTCCATTCTATGAGGTAAGGTATGTCTGTGCCATTTTGCAGATGAGGAAACTAAAGTTCAGAGACATTTAATTTGGTTGGTTAAAGTCCAGAAAGATTTCACAGTGGAGGTGAATTCTAAGCAAGGTTTAGGAAGAGACTGATTCGGTTAAAAGAAATGGGTAGGTCCTTGCTGAGGAGATAGGGACAGATCGGAGCCTAACATTCATTAAGTAGATGGATAGATAGATAGATAATAGATAGATAGATACAGATATAGATACATATATATGCATACATACAGCTAAAGAGTGGTGATCAGGAAATATAAGATATGGGTGGATAAAGGAAGAGACTGGCTGGAAGCCTGGAAGGCCATGACTGGTGCTTTTTTTAAAAAAATTATTTCTTTTTACTTATCAAGCAGCCAGGAGCCACCAAAGACTGTCAACACAAGGGGCAAGAATTTCTAGAGGAAGGTAATTCCTGAAACTAACTGTGGAGCATTATAGCTCAGGCTAGGGGTGGATGTGGGAGTGGGGACAACAGCCATTCCAGACTTCATTTCCAAAATCTCTCCCTTCAATTCTTGCCCCCAACCATCTGCTGATAAACCTTACTTTTGCACACTGGAGCCAATTCTAGTGTTCATCCTGAAAATCTGTGTTCTCTGACAACTTATCCCACACCATCCATCCTGATCTATCTCCTATTTCCTAACCTTTATCAAGTCGGCATGTCTGTGCCCCACCCCTGACCAGCACACAGAGGTACGGGGCTCAGTCATGCTTCCTAACTCTGCGTGTGGAATGGCTTCTCTCTGCAATGCTCTTCAAGCCCCGCTCCTCTCCAAAAAAAAAAAAAAGGACCAACTCACTTCTGAGGCCTAGTTCAAGATGCATCATCTGCATGGAACTTTCTCTGCCACCTTAAACTCCAGGGAGCTCCCCACTCAGTCTCCTATGATCATTAGTTTGGGCATCATAATGCCACACCGTATGATGTACCTGCTCCTCCCTTCAACAAAATAATTTATGGTTTCCTAAAATGTGGAAAGTACTGTGCTGGGCTGTGAGACAGATTTTAAAGAAAGAGAAAACACTGATCTCTATTCCTTCTGGACCTAACTTTCAAGTATCTCCTGCCTTCCCGAGTGGGTTGCAAACATCTCTAATCCAAACAATGGCTTCGGTGGCACCCTGCAGATGAAGACGGATCGCTTCACCGCGGCAGACATCCAGAGCTGGGGACAGACAGGTCTCACTTAGGACTGTGAGGTCCGCAAAGGAAGAGGACACTATTGCTGAAATGTTTTTGAACTACATTTCTGATGTTGTAATATTCTAGCACAAATAGAACAAGAACTGATGACATGAGAATTTTTCCTTCTTCTAATTCCGTTCCCGTCACCACTCAAGCTCCATAAAGCACCATCATCCACTGAATCTGCCTAACATCTCCCCATTTTCAGTCTTGCACCCCCAAAACCCCTGCTCTTTGCAGCCACCAGAATAAACTTGTATGTAAGTTCATATCGGATCATATCAGTTCCCTACTTAAAAAGGTCTCTAATTTCTTCACCTGGACCCCATGTTCCTATATAATCCAGTCCTGCCTAATAAGAATAGCCTCCTCGCCCCTAAGGGTCCCCTTGCTCTGTTCTCCAGTTTCACTTGCTTTTCTGTATGTCTTGGGAAAGCCCTGCAGGCTTTGGGACATGCTGTTCCCTCATTTGAAAACTGCTTTTCCTTCAGCTCTACTGTGCTAATCCCTCCTTATCCCTGACACCTCAGCTAAAACATCACTTCCTGCAGGAACACCAATCAGGTGTCCCTTTAATGAACCTGGACACCTGTTCTTGACCTTGACAGTATCATTGTCATTAGATGCCACTGGGTTAGCAGTCACTCCAAGTGAAGGCAGGGACCAATTCCTCTCCCCCACCATGTCACCAGGACCCACCACAGGCTCACACACAGAGGAGGTATACTGGCTGAGTAAATGAAGATCTTACTAAGAAGCCAGCCAGTAAGATCAGTTGTTAATCAATGAACTGAACTCATTCACTCACAAGGTACCAGGTAAGCTACAAACTGCTAAATCTTCGATAAACTCCCAAACTTTACATCAACTAGAGTTCATGTTCCTTGGCAGACTGCTAAAGCAGATGGCCTGCCAGGGCAGATCTGTATGGTTTTTTACGTGTTTTTAAAAAGTTGGTCTGGATTTGGGCTCATCTAGCCATGAGGTTCTCATGAAAATTAAGAGCACTGAATCACTATGGCTGAGCTTCCTAGAAATTCAATTACAGTCAACGCTTTGAAAATGGGGCATCTTTAAGAGGGGACATATTGCTATGAATATAGCTTTAAACATCAGACAATGAAAACAAACTAGAAAATGGACGTGTGACTTAAAAGTCCCAATGAACAACAACCATAGGACTATTTTATTTCTCTTTTGATACAAGCAGTCTTATGTTTCAATAAAACCCAAAACAACAGGAAACAAAGCTAGTGTTATAATTTACAGAAACTACTCAAACGTCAGTATTACAGCATATGGCTGGAATATCTCTACACTATAATATGGTATCTAGCTGCAGTATTTTGGTCAACAGTTTCTCAAAACAGCACTTTTATATACAACAAAAAATTGAGCTCATAAAAGCATTTTATATTGATAAAACTATTATCCATATTATCAAAATGTGAATACAAGCACTAAACTGGTTTAAGTATGAGAATTTTCCTACCATGAAGCATGTTTTTTCTTCACTTTTATTAGGCAATAGAAACAGAAACAAACATCATAGAGTGGTAACTATAGATTTCTAAAAGTGGTTGAAAAGCTAAAAGTGATTAGCAACGCTGATATTTCCAACATTATTTAAAATTAGAGAAATCATAAACAAAATACCAAGAAGACAATGACCTGTGAAATTCCCCAGGTCAACTGTACTCTAAAAAAATAAATTTAATAAAGAATGGGAATAGCATTTATTGAGCATGTAATATGTGTGAGGTATGCTCAATTTAGGTTTTAATTTAACTCTCAAAATACCCATGAGAAGCTGGAGGCTTAAGTGGACCCAAGGCTGGTATGTGGTAGAACCAAGATTTACACATCTGTTTCTATACATCTTCTATACCATAATACATGGGGATTAAAATGAAAGGCAGCTGCCATAAAAATAAAGAGCAAATAAAATGGGGAATAATTTTCATCTTCAGTGAATAAATTATTGAGCTGAACATTAATTTACCCAAAGCATGAGTTTCAGTCTCTTGGAAAGGGATGGTGTACTTAATGAATGGAGAACTTTACCAGTCATGGGAGAGCAACCCTGCGTGTGGAACAGAGAGCTCCTCCTAATGGCATTGCCAAGGAACCACTCAACTAAAAATGCCACCCAATTTTGAGCAAGGTCCTCATCCACATCAATGATACTCACTGCCCCCTAGAGAAGGAAGAGTGAAGTGATCACAAGCTCCCTACAGGTAGGTGTGTCTGATCTGTAGTAGATGCTCAATGAACATTTCTTGTAGATCTACCCACCAAGGTGACTTTTCTTAAATTAAGACAAACTCAAAAAGCATTTGGAAAACTACACTGGGCTCCCTGAAAAGAAGTATGGAGTTCTTGAATTAAATGTCTTTGCTCTCCTGGATCAGGCACTGTTATGGCTCCTGACATGCTTATTTATCACATAAGACTACTTCCCCATAACCCATACTTTTTGTTTGAAGACACAGTCTTTCCCATTCCTCTGATAAAGATTCTCTAATTACAAGATTCTGTTAATTTGGTAGTTGTCTTACTCACATTGGAAACAGAGAAAGGGTCCAAATGACAATCTTACAGCCAAGAAGTCAAAAAAATCCAGATATATTTGGAAAATTTTTGCATTTTATGGGTGGGTTTTGTATGGCAAAAAGTAACAAAAAATTGCAATGATAAAAAAAAGACCCCTGGAGAACAGTAGCTCCAAATTGTGAGGAAAGATGGTTATTTCCAGTTTTGTTCCTTCATTGCCTCCTGATAATTCCCCAGCTTCTCATCATGACATACAGCATATTATGACAGGAACATGAAAAATTAAGATGGGATTGTGCTATACCAAAAGAAGGGCTATTGAGACCCACACCCTATTATGCTATGTTGTTAGAACACTTACTATCATCCTATATGGAGGTGGGCTTGCAGTGCTGTTCTCCTTGCTCTTTTGCCACTGCTGGCATGACGAGGTCAAGAAAACTCTCCTAAGCTTCAATCGCCCCTATTTTATGTCAGAATACTTAATGGCTAGGGTCATCTTGGTGGTGTTAACACGGTGGAGGAATAAAGCGAAGGAAGACTAAAGAATAACCCATCCTGCCACTGGAAGATTCGTTAAGGAGAAGGGTGTTAATATATAAGAACTCTTTTAGAACAAAATTAATATATAGAAAGCTTAATTAGTAGGGAGGAAGATGTGTGAAACCCACATTTTGATTCTAAGAATATAAGAGAAGGATCACTGACTAAGTGCTGAATTTTGGCAGGTGCGTTATGCAAAAAGAGGCCGTGATGGTTTCAGTACTGATACACGGAAGGAGCCCCTCCGTCGTACAATTCTGGAAGCTTCCCCACAATATTCTATCAATTATAACAAGGCTATCCAGAACATTTCTCCGTGTATGCGCTGAACACAGTAAATACTTTCCTACTCTTCACTGGTGGATCTCCCAATAGGTAAGATAAGCATTGCCATTTGTACTGAAATACAATTCTAATCAGAAAATATTTCAGTTCCCTAACTATTTTTCTGTTTACCTATCATCTACTTGATTACCTTTTTATAGCCTATGAAACAAACTCTGCATTGTTTTTGTTTGGTTTTTATTGCTTTCTTCTCAAAACAGCTGAGTTCTAAGACCAGCGGCAGCTGAGTGAAGTATGTTGGTCTCATTAAACATTACAAACAGCTGTGCTCACCTTGAGTTTCAAAGTACAATTTATCATCTGTTTTGTGAATCAAGGCTATGGCCTTGTTTACTACAGAAGAACTGACATCAGACAGGATAACCTATTACTTAAAAATTTTAGGTTACATTGGACACAAGGTGTTTGTGAGACAAATGCTTTAATAAAAATATCTGACAGGCTTTTCTATTAGAATAACTGTGTATGGCTATCCATATCTCATATTGGCTGTAGAGAACATTAAAATATCTTTCACCAATTTTAGAGGGATGGATTGCAAGAGAAGTTAATTACCTCCGATTCTTTAAAATAAAGTCTTCTCACATATATACAAACAAATGTCAGATACACACACAAAACTACCGAGCTATATATAAATTTAAATTTATTAATTCTAGGGTAGGTTCAATCACACAATAAAATAGCATATTTAGAAAAGAATGAATTAGTTTCAAAAAATAATAAATCATCTTTTCTACACATTAGAACATTGAAGCCTTTATCTTTTATAAATATCTTAATATTGGTAACATATCTAGATTTAGGTTATTAATATCTTATAACATTTGGAAAGCTACACTAATTTTTTTCTTTATATAAAAATGTTAAGGGCTTCCCTGGTGGCGCAGTGGTTGGGAGTCCGCCTGCCGATGCAGGGGACGCGGG
>NW_006786116.1:0-290 GCF_000442215.2 Lipotes vexillifer
CATAGTAATTCAGTAGTTATCATCTTATGCTAAGGTGAATCCTGGCCGCCTTTCATGGGTTCAGAAAGGGAAGCTAGTCGTTTCCTTAAATACGCATTTGTAATTGCTGTTTCAAAATGAGATTGAAGATATGAATTGAACTATAGTATTTAGCAGTAGGCTCTAGATATGCTTAAGAAAGTCTATAAGCTTCCATGTTCTATATTTTGAAAATGAAGTAAACTTTCAGTAGGCATAGTAGTAGCCTAAAAGGAAAGAAAGGTATGTCCATTATGTCTTTAACACTTATT
>NW_006786117.1:0-585 GCF_000442215.2 Lipotes vexillifer
TTCTTGTGAGCTGGCCGCCATCCCGCAGGATTGCTTCAGACCCTAGTCAGGCTCAGGCACGGCCTCCTGAGGCTTTGGTTCATTCTTCTTGCTGTTGGGATATTAGAGTTCCATGTGCCCGTCCAAACACCTACAGCTAGTCTCTCGTTGGTTCTCCCCATTGCTGTCCATCTTACGCAGAAATTGCAAAGTGTGCCAAACAGGACGTTAAAGGCACTGACTCTGCTAGAGTGAGGAGTGTCGGGAAAGCGTCTTGGACGGCCAACACGTGTTCCCGGGCACGTAAACTGAGATGCGTTTTAGGAGCGTTGCCCGATTACACGGCGGACCGTACTCTGTGTTTCCCATGAATGATGTACGGAAGGAAGAATCCATTCAACCTGGGGAGTTGGGCCCCATGGAATGGATACCATGCAGTATGACTTCAAAGGGTTTGCCTTTGCTTACCAAACCTCACCAATCTTATCAGCCCCTAGAGTCCAGCGTTATGTCTCACACGGCTGTGGGTGTAGATCTGGTAATTCCAGGATTCATCCCGAGCCCTGAATGAATGAAGTAAGAATGTCTCTCTATTTCACTGTCATT
>NW_006786119.1:0-232 GCF_000442215.2 Lipotes vexillifer
GGCTCTCCCACCTCAGAGGCACAGCACTAACTCCTGGCTGCAGCACCAAGAGCCTTTCATTCACATGGCTCAGAAGAAAAGGGAGAAAAAGTAGAAAGAAGGAATTAGTAGAAGTAGAAAGAAAGAAAGAAAGAAAGGAGGGAGGGAGGAAGGAAGGAGGGAAGGAAGGAAAGAAAGAAAGAAGATAAAGTAAAATAAAATAAAGTAATATAAAATATAATAAAGTTATTAA
>NW_006786120.1:0-242 GCF_000442215.2 Lipotes vexillifer
CTCTGGAGCTCCTTTAAGCAGCGCTCTTAATCCCCTCTCCTCGCGCACCAGGAAACAATAAGGGAAGAAAAAGTCTCTTGCCTCTTTGGCAGCTCCAGACTTTTTCCCGGACTCCGTCCCGGCTAGCCGTGGTGCACCAGCCCCCTTCAGGCTGTGTTCACGCTGCCAACCCCAGTCCTGCCAACCCCAGTCCTCTCCCTGCGCTCAGACCGAAGCCCGAGCCTCAGCTCCCAGCCCCGCCC
>NW_006786121.1:0-8661 GCF_000442215.2 Lipotes vexillifer
CCCTGGTGGTGCAGTGGTTAAGAATCCGCCTGCCAAAGCAGGGGACACGGGTTCGAGCCCTGGCTTGGGAAGATCCCACATGCTGCGGAACAACTAAGCCTGTGCACCACGGCTACTGAGCCTGCGCTCTAGAGCCCGCGAGCCACAACTATGAGCCTGTGCACCGCAACTACTGAAGCCCGTGCGCCTAGAGCCCGTGCTCGTGCTCCGCAACAAGAAGCCCGCGCACCGCAACGAAGAGTAGCCCCTGCTCGCTGCAACTAGAGAAAGCCCGCACGCAGCAATGAAGACCAACGCAGCCAAAAATAAACAAACAAACAAATAAAATTTAAAAATTACAATGCGATACTATTTTGAGAGATAAGTAAGTACAGAATATACAGTAATAGCTTTACTTACGATGTAAGTTTTATTTTACTAAATGGATCATAAGGTCTTTCCTTACTGTAGCGTTTACTATTCCTTTTGTTAAAATGCTTATTTTTGACTTCTTACCAGAATTCTCAATGAATACTGCAAAGAGCCATATGCTTCCCAGGGCACTGTTACTCCAGGGGCACTATTTTTTTCTTCTTTCCCAGAAGAGAAAGACCACCAATATTATAAGGATTTGTTAAATTTATTAAATCAAGTCACTGTTCTTCCTCCTCTTGACATCAGTAATCCAGTATGTAAAGTTCAGACATAAAAAGGGGCAGTAAAGAAACTCTGACTGCAGAAAGTGCTGTGTGAGTACTGCAAATACATTTCAACTAGTAGCCTCCGGCTTTACCATTGGAATTTAAGAGCTAGAATGACTTCTTGGAGTAAGTGTGGGTCAAGGTCCTAAGGCAGTTATTCCACCTGGATTTAATATATTCAAAAAGAACATAAAGAACATATGGTGCAAGTAAAACGGATCTTAAACATCCATTCCTACTCTCCCAGCTTCCTTTACTTAGTCTCCCTGCAAGGCTGCAAAATCATTCCCAGAAGATGGTAAAATAGGACCGGAAACACACAAACAGATCTTTTCTGTTCATGGTAAATAACATACCATACTCCGTAAAATATTTTATTCCTTGTTTTTGAAAACACAAAGGGTCTGTATACGTGTATACATTTGTAGATAGTCACGACTATTTTTATACGTGGCAAATACATAAAGAATGCTCTTAACACATACAAAGGGTATGAGAAAAGCTCAGGAGAAACACTTAGGCCTTGAAAGAATCCCCCGAAATTTCCCTATGCTGACATACCTCCAAGGGGACAGTGCATGGCCACAGTGCCATATGGCTGCTCATTTACTATTTGTAAGTTATTCGGATGGAAATGCCCTATACTTTGTACAGTGACTTCTTCTGGTGAGGCAAACTTAGAATCACAGACAGTAGATATATTTTCTAGCATTTAGATTTCTTCTTGAAGGCGACAGTTTACACGCAGATAAGTATACGACTAATGAATATGATAAAATGAAACATAAATAAGTACAATGTAACAACACAAGTATTATATAAGGGTATATTTAACAAGGTTATACATAATTTATTATTTTTCCCATAGTAATACATAATTCTAATCTTTTAGTCTAACTACCTATTTTTAAAAAGCTTCTTTAGAGGGAAACAATCCCCACTGCTCACCATCCCACTTCTCCCCACATCTGAAGTGAAGAAAGAGGTGCCACCTTCACAGTCACACTGACTCCATTTAAATAATTACTTGCTCACTGAGGCTTGTAACAATTTGTCACTACACAGGAGGGCTGTTTTTGGCCCTGCACACTGCCTACAGCACAACCGTCTGAACTCAGCAAAGGGGATGCTGGAATGCCGGCTGCACAAAGCTGCTAACTTAGGTTCATAAAACCCCACTGGCCATCATTTGTATTATCTGCACTTCCTCCAAAAGTGTCCTTTGTTGGAGAAAACGCTTTGCTGTTGTCACTGGTAATTTATCTCCATGAGCCCAAACCAAGTAATCTGAGGTGGTGATGATCCAAGCCATTTCTGGCCCATCTCTAGAAAAGTCAAGTGTATACCTTCAGACCAAAACTCCTATCAGGAGCCACACTGTAACATTCTGGGTTCCTTTGTCATTCCTGTTTCCCTCAGAGATTGTAACACAGTTATAGCAGATTCACATGTATCTATCAATAGAGACACAGTAAATGCTAAATCATCAATATTCCTTGGAGATGCTGGATGATTACTTTCTATCAGGTAGCGTTTGACTTAATAAAGCTGGAATCAAATCACATAAATGGGTAGAGGAAAATTTGGTAAATGTTTAAATTATTAAAAATTCAATATTTCAAAACGCACAACGCAATAAAAAAATATACATATACTACTAGTAGCCCATACAGAAGACTGTGAGGATAGACGGCCTTTCACTGAACATTTCCTCTGTATGAAATAACAAATAGCTGAATTATCTGAATAATAATAATAAAGAGAAACCCTCTCTGTGAATCTCCATTAAATTGGTTATTCCTCAGGAATACATAAATCTTCTTAGGCAGGGCATCTATTTGTTGTTGGTTATTTTTTGTGGCTCTGGGGTCCAAAGGAAAAAAGGGAAAAAGGAGTATTGCTAATAGTGGGTGAAAATTTATTGTGTAGTTTCAATGCTCTGAAGTAATTTTATTTCAGCAAGCCAGACAGAACACATAATGTCATAACCCCAATACACCATTACCTCGGACAGTGCTGGGAAGGGAAGGGGAAGCTTCTAGCTAATAGTTCAGGCTTTTTATCTTTCATTTCAAATGTAAAAACATCCACCTCGGGGCTTCCCTGGTGGCACAATGGTTGGGAGTCCATCTGCCAATGCAGGGGACGCGGGTTCAAGCCCTGGTCTGGGAGGATCCCACATGCTGCAGAGCAACTAAGCCCGTGCGCCCCAGCTGCTGAGCCTGCATTCTAGAGCCCGTGAGCTACAACTGCTGAGCCCGTGAGCCACAACTGCTGGGCCCGTGTGCCACAACTGCTGAGGCCCGCGTGCCTGGAGCCCATGCTCCGCAACAGGGTTGGGATCGGGGGGACACTGCAGTGAGAAGCCCGCGCACCGCAGCTGGGAGTGGCCCCTGCTCGTCGCAGCTGGAGAAGCCCGCCCGCAGCAACAAAGACCCAACGCAGCCAAAAATAAACAAAATAAATAAATTTAAAACAACAAAAACAAAAACATCCACCTGCTGGGATGAATGCCTGTTTAACATCAGGAAGGGCTGTTGGATTTATTTATTTAAAAAGCTTCATTTTCACCAGTAGTATCTATTTTTTCCTCTTCCATAAACTTTTAAAAAGAAGTAATCAGGGAATGGCACTATTAAATTAGACCCTGGAAACCAACAACCCTAGAAGCTCAGATGGGATGCAAGCCCAGCCTCTAGCTCACTGTCGTTCCTGACAAAGAAACAACAGCTCCTGGGGCGTCTTTCAAAGATGGAGAGGTCAGAAAGGCGGCGAAAGGCAGAGGAAATGAAAAAAGGTAATAAGAGGGAGCCCAGCCTCTGACTCCACAGTGTTTTTCTAACACATCATAAAGCACCGCTGGACGCACAGCTGGCTATGCAAAGCTCTGTAGTAACTAAAGGAGGGAATCCTACCCAAAACCTCGGTGCCAGAAAAAGTTAACAGGTCAGGTGAGATACGGCATCGTTTTCTCATTTGAAGAGCAGTGCTCAGCATCACTAGATAGGGGGCTTGTAAAGGGTGGTTCGGGACCTTGGGGGCCTAAGAACGTGGAGCATTTGCACAGTCTTAGACATTTTTGTTATTTCCACAAACTGACAACATACTCTTACTCCACTAATCAGATGGGATTTGGTAAGAATGCAATTGTTGAGATCATAAAGTGTGCTGAAAAAGTTAAACATCATGAAACATTTAAAACAATTCATTTAAAAATGTATAATTTCTCAACAGCGACAGTAAACAACTATTTTCATGTGTAAATTTAAAGGTGAGTTTTCCTAAATGAAAAAAATACTATTTCAAACACCGCCTTGTCCTGCCCTTCAATCATTTCCTCTGAAATATGAATTTTAAATGTTTATCTCTACCACTATCAAATGGAGATAGACTTTGTCACGGAATCTTCCAATACTCCTAATAATGCCCAAAGACAAAAAAAGCTTAGTGTATATACTTTGCAAGCAATCTCCAATGACACTTGAGATATGTCCACATATTACACAAACACAGAATGAATAAAAATAATTTACATAAAATGTAACGTAATCCTCAAGTCTTAAAAGATGGAGCAAGTATCCAAGCAGCAGAGAAGCAGTATTTTCCCCCTTTTCACCAAATGATCCGACTGCTTGAGTTGCTTTTATACGCTCAGTGGTACCAGCCTAAGAGAAGAGGGAAGGGGGAGGACAGCCCTCAGAAGCACAGAGCTGCCAAGGTTACCTGTTGAGCTGTTCACCATATTGGGCGTCATGCTGTAGGGGGGCGCCTGGGTGTTCATCAGCCCAGAGCTGTTGCTCATGGGCTGGCTGTAGGGAGAGCTGGAAGCCATGAGTCCGCTCTGATTCACGCCGGGAAAGCCGCCTTGCCTATATGAAGAGAAAGCACACGCATACGTATCCTGACCACGCACAGTAGCAGCAGTTTACCCCGGCAGTCATTTCTCATAATGGCAGTCATTTATGCAAGGGGTTGTTCCCTTAAAATAATTTATTTCCTGGACCAAGAGGCTGAGCTCTACTGCTAAGTAATTATTTAATATACTATGTAAAAATTCCAAACAATGTAAGTTCCACAGATAATCATGTCTGGTGTTCCAGGTTATAATTTATATAGAGGAATATAAGCAGGAAAAGGGGAACTTGAAATAAGAACAGGAATTACAAAAGCAAGCAAAATTAATTTCTAACATTTAAAAAGATTTGACTCTTTATTAACACTACTTAATAACCTCGCATCGAAAACCAAAAGTCGAGAAACAAAAAACGAACGGGCAGTGTAAAAATGTTGTTTAAAAACTTTTTTCTTTGACCTAACTTTTCTGATATAATGAATACTGGAGAAAGCATTTCCAAAGCTCCCTTCAACATTCTGCTATTAGGTACTGTTAAAAACACATCAATTTCCCTATATTAAAATTACACAGTAAACATCAGACTTCCACTTCTTTTGTAGGACGTCTCCTGTGACAGAAGGGAAGGGGAGCTTTTAGACTGGCTGTACGTGTCCCAGTAGGCTCCCAGGCACCCCTCCCCCACTGCTGTGCAGACTCATTTTTCTGGTGACTTAGTTTTGTTAGTTTTGTGCCTACGCTCTGCTCTGGGAAAGACAAACTTCTCTTCACTCTTGCAAAGAGGAAAAGGTTATTCTTTGATCTGAAGGAGACAACTGTCACATAATGTCATGTCTCTAACGGCTGGAATGAGACAGGGAAAGGTGGGGAGAAGAGGTTTAATTGTCCCAGGAAAATTACAACCGCAAAAAGAAAGATGACGGCGATGTGGCCAAATCGTGAAAAGACTCCACTGTTGTAGTCAAGCTTTTCTTATGTAAATAGTATACATTAAAAAACTTATCCAAGTTTTGGCGACTAAAGTTTACTCTTAGGAGTAGAGCTGATAGGAGAGATAAAAATCCCTAGACACGTTGTTTATCTGTTCCAAACTAATTGTAATTACAACCCCTCCACCTCCATTACACTGTCATTTGGTGGCTCTTAATGCATAATAGTAAAAAAAAATTTTAAGAGATTCTTTAAGAAATTAACATAAGTCATTAAAAAAATACTATTCTTTTTGTGTAGCTATTTTCAGTGGATTTAACTTTCTGCTTGGTAGAAGAGTTCCAACATGGTCTATCTGAAAATTCAAAGCACCAAAGATTTGAGTGGTCTTTTCTTTCTTTTAAATATTTTACCAACCATTCAGAGAAGTTCTGTACAAACTAACACTTATGATGGTTTGGAAAGAATGTTTCAGAAGTCTGAGAGGCTACTGTTGTGAGTGGAGGGAGGGAGTCTTACTTCTGCCCTGAACCGCAGCTCACCTACCCCCCCTTTGAATAACTAACGCTGGTGGGACTAGACGGCAGTTCATTAGGGTGAGCCCAAGATCACCCAATGGCTTCCAATTAACCCCTAGGTCATCAAATACTTATAATACGCTGCCCAGCAGCTATGAACATACCCCTATATGGTTAGGGTCTTAAACATCAGCAATGTAGACTGCTGGCATTGACTTCACTATCTTAGGTTCTCTTCTGAGGAGTTTCATTCAAAAAGACGATTTAGCATTCGTGTCACTGTTTCAAAGGAAAACAAGTTGCACCTGTTGGGACTGTCCTCTTAATTTCTTTAGCTGATAAATCACATGAAGAGCATCCTTAACTTATGAACAGGCTGTGTCTTGTGGAGACTACTTCCAAGTCAGTGATTGCTTTGACCTGTCCTTCAAGATTCAGTTTTAGGGGCAGCCTCCTCCATGAAGGCCGCCCTTATTCTCCAACCTGGAGGCTCTGCCTTCTCCAGACTCTGTGCCTATATAGCTTTTTATAGCTTTATAGCTTCTGCATTTTCCTTTGTATATTAAAATAATTTATGTTCATGTTTTGGCTCTTACAGGTGTATATGCCTCCTGAGAAGTACAAATGAGCACATCACAGCTACTAAAAAGTCTCTGTTAAATGAATGAATTGATAGAGAACATTATCATTGTGAATAGGCATTTTGAAAGATGGCCCCCTTTTCAAACTTCCACCAAATTCAGTTTCACACGTGGTGAAACTAACGTGTGTATGAAACTAACAGTTCCTTAAGCACACTTGTTTATAACTAAGGTGGAAAAAGAGAATCAGAGTATAAAATCCATCAGGCAGATGGTTCCATTAAGTAACCTCAAAGGCCCAACTCTAATCTATTATTTCTCCCCCAAGTCTGCACAGTTCATCTTCAATCACCGTAAGATGATGAAAGTGCACATAACAAAGGTTTTAAAAAATATACTTAAAATAACAAAAAGTTAAAGATTTAAAGGTCCATGTGGTGGATGTCAGTTGCTGGTTACAACGGTCCTCAATTAAACTATGCCTATAGTTTTAAGAGTCTGGTTGGAAAGCCAGGGCTCTTGACTCTGTCACTAGTGACACCTTCCACTGTCACTGGGATCCAGGGGGAAAATCACTTTGGCTCTCTTAGCCTCAGTTTTTACATCTGAACATGGAGGAACTGATAATGATAATAACATCAATAACTTATCAAGTACTTACAAATATGCGTGGCATGATTTCTAGGTACTTCACACATTTAATTTTTTAAGTTCCTGGAGGAAGGGAGGTGGCATTATGTTCACAGACAGAGAAAGAAAATAAGGATCAGAGAGACTAAATAACTTGCCTGAAGACACACAGTAAGTGGCAGAAACAGAAGTCCCCAAGCCTGCTTTCAGCCCAGTATGCTACATACTTCCTCTCTAAGGGCCCTGTAACAACGCTAACTCTCGATGAGACAAAGCTGCCTGTTGTGCTCCTTCCTTTTGTCTACCATACTCCTCTTTTGGTGTAGAAAGTGACAAATCACAGTGGTGCTTTCCTCTGGGCTTCCTGGAGGGCTCACTCAGTGAGGCGGACACAGTGAGAGGTAGTGGAAGTGGACAGACCAGCCCCCTGGACACCGGCCTTGAGGAGGGAGTTTATCCTGGGTACTACGGGCCTCTTGGGTAGTATCCAAGCAAGGACGGAGCTGAGAGGGAAACAGGCCTTCCCAGGAGAGCAGGGCACGTGCGGCCACGAGCATAGCACTTGGCCACCTGTCTAAATGGGGGAGAGAGCCAGTCTGTCATCATCACAGAAGAAATCCTATTCATTACTGCTTTGGAAATGACTGCCAAGACTATTGGTAATTTTGAACAAGCAAAATGGGCTTGATACTAAAAAAGAGCTTTCAATGCCCTCTGTTGAATTTTGGAAATCGAGACAATTTGTTTTTTGGAAGGACACATCAGATGGTTGCCTCTCTGACTAGGCCGAGCGCTCCAGCTTACTATGGTGTCGCTGACAGAAGAGCACTTCCAGGGCTCACAACACAAAGCTGATTTGGTTGGGGCGACTCTACCATTACCAGGACCACAGCAGCCTCAGAGGATGCTGGTCCCTTTCCAGAGGCAGTGCTCACCGACTACCAGCTCTCTTTCTGACCACAGCAACATTTGGAATGCTCCAAATGGAATTAGGAGAGCAAAGAAACAAGTCACCAGTTTCTTGTTTTCAAAAGGAAACAAGAGCGACAAAACAAAAACAGGCAAAAATACAAACTGACATGAGGGAAATATTTTCAACGTAAAACCCTACCAAAACGTAAGTTGTACCTGGAAGAGCAAAGTGCCCTACCTTGATCTTTGGGTCTGTGAACTGCTGGGATGTTGTTTCTAGCGGGTCTATGGGCTCAGATGGTTTTTGTTACGAATGACCGCTCTCCTGATTGCACGGATTCCTAACCCGCAATGGCTGTGGCAATGAATGCCCAATAACGTCTGGGGGTAGGGGTGATAAACACTGGAAAATAACGTTTTGTTGCTGTTATGCTGCTGAGGCAGCTACTGGACTGCGCCCTGTGGAACTGACCGTGTTGGGCGGTGCCACAAATCACAAGGCGCTTACTACCACGTGGCCCTGTGCTGGCCAGGGCACAGCCCGGCAGGACTACCCC
>NW_006786122.1:0-890 GCF_000442215.2 Lipotes vexillifer
ACACACACACACACACACACACATACACAAGGGAGAGAAAACAAAAAAGAGGAGAGCAACCAAATAAACGAACACAAAGGTGAAAACAAACACTGAAAGTAAATAACAAAAGCATAAAACCCAAAACAAATTAAAAGCAGAAAGCAAACTCTAGGTAGGTCTCTGGACCTGCTGTGGGAGCTGTGGGGCCAGCTCAGACTCTGACCTGGCCTTACTCCTCCATGTACTTGCCCCCAAAGTCCACAGCCTCAATTGTGGGAACACTCATTATCTATTCAGATATTCCACAGATGCAGTGTTTACCAGGTTGATTTCAGGGATTTAATCTGCTGTTCCTGCAACTGCACAGAGAGATTTCCTTTTCCCTTCTTTGATCTCACTATCCCTGGAGTTCAAATTTGGTTTTGGCCCTGCCTCTGCACTGGGTCACCCTCAGGCCTCTGTTCCCCTCCCAGGCAAGAGGGGGCAAAAGCAATGGCTGATTAGGGCTCACTTGCTCACTCAGGCCAGGGAGAAGAAGGGGTACGACTGTCACAAATAAGATATTCAGGGACTGACTTCAGCAGCAGAGACCAGCAGGAAGTTGCAACAGCCTGAGGTGTGCCATTTGCTCTCCCGGGGAATTTGGCTCCAGCTCGCAGGACCCTTGGCAGTGGTGGGTTGCACAGACTCCCATGAAGTTTTGGCTGGTGACCTGCACTTGCTCACAGGAACCTCAGTGGCAGGAGTGGCTGTGGTAGGTAACCATCGTGCCCACCTCTGGGGTCCTAGATAGAAGCTGTGGCTTGCACCCAGTCCTAGATGTCATGCAGGTGGTGCCCTGCTCTCTGTGAGCACATGGAGAAAGAAGCTCCTATGGCGGGTGCACCCCTCTCCTCATGCACCCACAA
>NW_006786124.1:0-375 GCF_000442215.2 Lipotes vexillifer
ATACAGACTGAAAGTGAGGGGATGGAAAAATATATTCCATGCAAATGGAAATCAAAAGAAAGCCTGAGTATCTATTCTCATATCAGACAAAATAGACTTTAAAATAAGGACTATTACAAGAGACAAAGAAAGACACTCCATAATGATCAAGTGATAGATCAAAGAAGAAGATATAGCAATTGTAAATATTTATGCACCCAACATAGGAAAGCCTCAATACATAGGCAAATTCACACAGCCATAAAGGGAAAATCGACAGTAACACTTTCGTAGTATGGGACCTTAGCACCCAACTTTCACCAATGGACAGGACATCCAAAATGAAAATAAATAAGGAAACACAAGCTTTAAATGATACATTAAACAAGATAGACT
>NW_006786125.1:0-216 GCF_000442215.2 Lipotes vexillifer
GGGCTTCCCTGGTGGCGCAATGGTTGAGAGTCCGCCTGCCGATGCAGGGGACACAGGTTTGTGCCTCGGTCCGGGAAGATCCCACGTGCGGCGGAGCGGCTGAGCCCGTGAGCCATGGCCACTGAGCCTGTGCGACCGGAGCCTGTGCTCCGCGACAGGAGGGGCCACAGCAGTGAGAGGCCCGCGTACCGCAAAAAAAAAAAAAAAAAAAAAAAA
>NW_006786128.1:0-355 GCF_000442215.2 Lipotes vexillifer
AGCCCCACTTGATTTAACAGAAGTAGAATCAAAACCTGTATATGTCTTCAATGTAGAAAATGTCGCAGGCCCATTCACCCCGTCCTTCCTAGAGAATATGTCAATTTCCTTGTAACAAACGTTTCCACAACAATCTATTTTTAGGAGCATTCGACAACCCCTAGGTGCCAAAATTATAGATTCTTTCATCTTGTGAATATAGTTTTTTTAATAAGTTTTTTAGTTTTATTACCTTTAAACAAAATGTACTCCACTGCTGTGGAATATTCCTTCATAGGAGCGTGCCTGGTTTATTTCTGCATCCGCTTGTGATGGCCTTCAGGTTCTTTCAGGTTTGGCTCCTGTGGCTGCAGAG